>NW_006796833.1:0-38526 GCF_000442215.2 Lipotes vexillifer | reverse complement strand
GGGACAAAATTAGGGTGTCAGGTAAAGAGTCAGGTCATTAGTTACAGGCAGTTTTAGGGCCTCAGGTAGAATCAGCATCAAGGCCTTAGTAAGGGCATCAGGGCCCCAATTAGGTTCAGCATCAGGATGTTAGTTAGGGCCAGCAACAGGGCCTTAGGGACAGTGTTGTCAGGACCTCAGAAATAACTTGAGGGCTTTAGTAAGAGACAGTTCAGGCCGTTACTTAGGGACACTTCAGAGACTTTCTTAGGGACATATTCAGAGCTTTAGTAATGGGCAGGATCAGGGTGTTATTTAGTGACAGCCTGGTCTGTGAGGGAAAGCATCAGAGCCCAAGTTAGGGAGAGTGTCAAGGTCTTAGGGACAGGGTTTGGGTCTTCACAAGTTATAGCTCAGGCCATTAGCTTGGGATGGCATCAGGGGCTTGGTTAGGGAGAATGTCAAGGCTTCAGTTAGAGATAACTTGAGGGACTTAATTAGACACAGTTCAGGCTGTTACTTAGGGACATTGTCAGGGCCTTAGTTAGGGACAGCATCAGGGCCTCTGTTAGAGAAAACTTGAGACCCCTAGTAAGAGATGATACAGGTGTTAGGGACATTGTCAGGGCCTTAGTTAGGGACAGCATCAGGGCCTCTGTTAGAGAAAACTTGAGACCCCTAGTAAGAGATGATACAGGTGTTAGGGACATTGTCAGGGCCTTAGTTAGGGACAGCATCAGGGCCTCTGTTAGAGAAAACTTGAGACCCCTAGTAAGAGATGATACAGGTGTTAGGGACATTGTCAGGGCCTTAGGGACAGTGGCAGGTACTTAGGGGTAGCATCAGGACCTTAGTTATTGACAGTATCAGGGCCTACGTTAGCAACACTGTCAGCATCTATTTAGGGACATGTCAGGGCCTTTGTTAGTGCCAGTGTCATAGAGTAATTAGGGAAAAAGGCCATTAGTTAAAGACAGACTTAGGGAATTAGAGACAGCGTCATGGCCTTAGTTAGGACCAGCGTCAGGACATTAGCTTGGGATAGTGTCAAGACCTTAGTTATTGACAGCATCAGGGCCTACTTTAGGGACAGCACCAGCATCTAGTTAGGATCAGCATCAGGGCCTTAGTTAGGGAAAGCACCTCAGCCATTATGAGAATAAAATATGTTGTTTATAAACTACCAAGTCTCTGGTATTTCATTTTAGTAGCCAAAGAGCTGGCCGAGGATAAATATCTCTGAGCTTGAATACCTATCAAGAGAAACCTTCAAATCTCAAAAGAAAAGAGAAAATGGGCTGGAAAGAAACCAACAGAACCAAATACTCAATTGTGGAACAACTAAAACTGCTATGACATATACATAATGAGTATAGCAAGAGAAGAATAAAGATAGAAAACAGAAGATATTTTTTAAATGACTGAGAATTTCCTCAAATGAAAGTCTGACACCAAAAACACAACGTGGGAACTCAGACAAAAATATGAATAGTAAAGGAAACTACTGACCAATATCTCTCTGGAACTTAGATGCAAAACTCCTCAAAAAAATATTAACGAATTAACGAACCCAACAATGTTTTGACAGAATTGTGTACCATGAATGAGAAGGATTTATTCCAGATATGCAAGGCCTGTTCCACATTCTAAAATCAAATAATTACAGCCATCATATTAACAACCTAAAGAAGAAAACTATAATATCATATCAATAGATGCCGAAGACTTTTTTAAAAAATCCAACACTCATTCTTCATGAAAACTCTCAATAAAATAGAAATAAATAGGAGTTTTCTCAAGTTGATAACAAAAATCTACAAAAACTTTCACCTCACACTGTGCTTAGTGGTTAGAAACATGAGACTTTCCCACTAAATTCAGTTAAAAATCAAGGATGTCCCTTGCTCATGCAGTAAGGCAAGAAAAGAAATAAAATACAGGTTGGGTAGAAAAAAAATAAGAAAAGCAGCTCAGTTAAAAAGTGGACCAACACAATTTACAGCCACCTCACCAGAGAATACAGACACTTTGTATGTAAGTATATGGAAGAATAATCCAGATTACATGTTGTCATTAAAATGCAAATTAAAAATACAATGATATACCACTATGTAACTCTTAGACTGGCCAAAATGTGAAACAATGACAGCAACAAATGCTGTAGAAGATGTGGATCAATAGGAACTCTCGTTCATTGCTGGTGGAAATGAAAAATAATAGACCTACTTTGGAAGACAGATCGACACTTTCTACAACGTTGAACATCCTCTTACTATACAATCCAGAAAGTGTTCTCATGCATGTATACTGAAAGGAGTTAAAAATATTTGTCCATAAAAAATCTGCATATGGATATTTTTAGTACCTTTATTCAATATTGCCAAAATGTGAATGAAACTAAGGTGTCCTTCAGTAGATGAATGGAAAAATATGCTCTAGTATATTCTGGGAAGGGACTAATATTCAGCACTAAAAAAGTAAGCTATCAAGCCATAAAAATATATGGGAAATTCTTTTTTTCTCTTTTGAAGTATAAATGCTATAAAATAATGTTAGTTTCTGTTGTACAGAATACTGATTTTTTTTTTTGCAGATTCCATTCCATTATAGGTTATTACAAGCTATTGAATAAAGTTCTCTGTGCTATACAGTAAATCCTTGTTGCTCATCTATGTTATGTATAATAGTTTGTATATGTTAATTCCATATCCTAATTTGTTCGTCTTCCCCTCCCTTTCCCCTCTGGTAACCATAAGTTTGTTTTCTATGTCTGTGAGTGTGTTTCTGTTTTGTATATAAATTTATGTATTTTTTTTTTAGATTCAACCTATAAGTGATCATATAGCATTTGTCCTCCTCTGTCTTATTTCATTAAGCATAATGTTCTCTAGGTCCATCCGTGTTGCTTTAAATAGCATTATTTTATTCTTTTTTATGGCTGAGTAATATTCCATTATATAGGTACATACACCATATCTTTTTTAAAATATTTATTTATTTATTTTTGGCTGCGTTGTGTCTTCATTGCTGTGCATGGCTTTTCGTGGCAAGTGGGGGCCGCTCTTCGTCATGGTGTGCAGTCTTCTCATTGCGGTGGCTTCTCTTGTTGCAGAGCAGGGGCTCTAGCCACGTGGGCCTCAGCAGTCCTGGCATGCAGGTTCAGCGGTTGTGGCTCATGGGGCCAGTTGTTCCACGGCATGTGGAATCTTCTCAGACCAGGGCTCAAACCCGTGTCCCCTGCATTGGCAGGTGGATTCTCAACCACTGTGCCAGCAGGGAAGTCCCTACCATATCTTCTTAAGTCAATTGTCTATTGATAGTAACTTGGGTTGTTTCAGTGTCTTGGCTACTATAAATAGTGCTGCTATCAACATAGAGGTGTAAGTATCCTTTCGGATTAGTGTTTTTGTTTTTTTTCAGATTTATACCAAGTAGTGGAATTGCTGGATCATATGGTAGCTTTTAGTTTTTTAAGGAATCTCCAAACTCTTTTTCATAGTGGCTGGAATTCTTAAGTGCATATTACAAGGTGAAAGAAACAAGTATGAAAATGGTACAAGATATATGATTCCAAAGATATGATATTATGTTAAAGACATATGTATAAGACAGTTAAAAGGTCAGTGGTTGCCCAGGGTGGCAGAGATGGGACAATGAATAGCTTAAGTCTAGAGAATTCTCAGGATAATTAAAATAATCTGTATAATACTATTGATATAATGATGGAGTCTTGTCATTATGCATTTGTCCAATCCCACAGAATGTACATCACTAAGGATGAACCATAAAGTAAACTATGATCTTTGAACAAGTATGATGTATCAATGTAGATCCATCGATGGTACAAATGTACCACTCTTTTGTGGGGTGTTGAGCATGAGGGGCCTATACCTGTGTGGGAGCAGGAAGCATATGGGAAATTTCTGTCATGTTTTCACTTTTGCTATGAACCTAAATGGCTTTTTAAACAATCACTTAAAGTTTAAATATTTACATTGGTAAGTGGAGCATGAAACACTTACTGGCATATATTAAAAGATTCCAAAACTAAAAATAGAACTACCATATGACCCAGCGATTCCACTCCTGGGTGGATAACAAAAACAACCCCAAAACACTAATTCAAAAAGATACATGCACCTCAGTGTTCATAGCAGCATTTTTTACAACTGCCAAGATATGGAAGCAAGCTAAGTGTTCATCAACAGATGAATGGATAAAGAAGATATGATATATATACACACAATGCCATCCTACTCAGCCATAAAAAACATAAAATTTTTCCATTTTCAGCAACATGGGTGCAGTTGGAGGGCATTATGCTAAGTGACATAAGTCAGACTGAGAAAGGCAAGTACTGTGTGATATCACATATATGTGGAATCTAAAAAGTACAACAAATCAGTAAATATAACAAAACAAACTCACAGATATATAGAACAAACTAGTGGTTACTCCTGGGGTTCATGGAGGAGCAATATAGGGGTTGGGGAGTGGGAAGTACAAATATTGGCTGTGGATGGGGATGTATTTTACAAAACAGGGAAATAGTCAATATTTTATAATAACTAAATGAAAAGTAAACTTAAAATTGTATAAAAAATTAATTTTTAAAAAAGAATAAAATACAATTTTTAAATGATTCAATATTCTCAAAGAGTATTTGAAAAAGTAGATATGCTTTTCTCTAATTTTTATTTAATTAATGCACTTTAAAGATGTTAGAAAGTATAAAGTGGGGGTCAGGAGAACAAACTGTGACTCTACAATTCATAACACACAGAGTAAGCAAATTATTCTGATCTGTTGATTCATTTATAATGAGCTTTATTACTTAATATAGATCATGACTTTTTTTGTTAATCATCAGATGTGCATTCATGTCATTATTTTCAAAGGTTTCTGTCCATTCCCAATCCAAAATGTTAACCCACCCTCCATCGCTGCCTTTGGTTTATTTTCAAACAAATCTGTGATATAAACAACTTTGTGCTCTGCATCTTTTGGGGTATGGAGTCTCAGCTTACCTAAGGACAGGTGGTCATGCTCTGCCCCTGGGAAGTCCTGTGGGTCAAGTGGGCCCTGAGAGGAGAGGGGGCTAGAGGACCTAAGGACTAAGGGTACCTTTCGGTAGATTTCTATGGGTGACCCCTCACATCTCCCTAAACCCACCACGTGATTTCCACCAACACAGCAGCATCTACCCTAGGCAACATCAAGGCCACACCCCTTCCAGGAAGAGCTCAGTCCCTAGGAATCAGGCCCAGGGAACCTGCACTTCTGGAAGTTCTTACCCCAAAGCTTCACGCTACACAGTGGACTCAGGTGTGGTATGCTTAATATCTCTAGCTCAGTGCTGCTGAATACGGGTCTGAGGGAGTAACATCTGCTCCAGCAAAAAGCTTGTTAAAGATGCCATTTCATGAGCCCCATAAGGAGGATCATAACTTAAAGTGGGGTCCTGATCTCCCTCAAATTTAAATGCACTTTGAAGCTGCAGTAGAAATGTTTGCTACGTGGTTCCCATGCAGTTTCCCATTAGTACTACAATGATGAGTATTTAGAAATAACATCATCTGTGCCCTGCCCAAAGAGTCTGTCTATTGATCTGGGTGGGAGCATCCGTGTTGTTTTAATTCCAGGTGATTCTAAGGTGAGGCCAGGTTTAAGCCCGAGGGCTGCTGGGTAATCGGTGAGAGTTGCTTCCAGTCTTTGGTCCTTCTTCCTTTGGGGAGGCGTCGGTGTCTGCTCTACATGGGACTGGAAGGGGTGGGGCAGTATAGTCCACTGACTCTGTGCTGTAGCAGAGTTTTTGGGCATCTGTGTGAGGGGAGAGTGTGTAGACAGGAAGGAAAAAGCTCACAGTTTGGTCTCCATTCAGGGGTCATCGTTCCTGAATCTCTCTTTTTCAAAATGTTGGCATTTCAGCATTTCGAGGTCCTTTTGTCTGTGGCTGTAGTGGGAACAGGTGAAGGAGCTGTGCTGATGGTGCTGAAGGCATATTCTCAACATGCTGATGTGGTGCCTCAACATAATGTCCATGAGAAGACGACCAAAGCAGGAGGAAGATGAGGGAATGGCAGCTTCCCAGGTGAGTGTCCTGTCCTGGGTCAGAGGCTGTGTCTGCTTTTCCTCCTGAAATTTCATGGATTGCGAACCTACAAACCTTTAATTTTCTACTTCTGATGTTCCTGCCTTGCAAAGTTGTTTTCAACTACTTATTTTTTTCCTTCTTATGATAGTCAAAGTCCACTCTTTAGGGTACCTCTCCCCTGTGATCCAGAGCCTTTTCCCCATTGTCTGCATCCAGGCTCCCTACAGAGCATGGAGAATTCTCACTATGAATAAATGACATTCAACTACTGAAATTATTCTCTTTGTGAAAGATCAACAAGGGAAGGCAGTAATAGCCGAAATGCCCTATGGCATAATTTCAGATGCTGGATATTAGTGAAGAAGGGAAAGTGGAATGATTAATGTACATCTGAATGCAACAGAAACGTCAGCTTATCACAGCAGGATTAAGAAAATGCTCTTTTAAGTGGGATGGCATTAGTGGCCCAGATAACTCAAGGTTCTGGGAGAAAAAGTAATTAGGAGAGATTTGCTCTGTATATTGATAAGAAAGACTATTTAAATACAGTGTAACAGTCAGGGAACATGGGAGGTATATGTGGACTGAAATTTGCATAAAAGTGACATTTTTTTCATGATAGTTTCAGATTTTCCTTTTCTTATGTAGTTTCACCTGGAATACCACAGTAGTGATAATGTGTCTTGTGAGCTTCAGTCACCTGATAATCATTTGTCCCATTACACCTGCTGTTCACTTGTTCAGGTGCTTTCTGCAAGATTCCTCCACTATGAAGTTCATATATTTTATCTTTAGTAAATGTCTGGTGTGATTCACTGAGAAAATGTGCATAAACCATTAAGGTAAATCTGGAAAATCCCATTTCTTTTTCTTCTTTCTTTTTTTTTTTGCTTGTAGTTTTCTTTGGAAAATGAACATTGTCACCTTTGTTTATTAAAGATATTGGCTTTTCACGTGAAGGCTGCAATTGGTCAAGCCTTGTTCTTGTAAGTTTCTGTTATACTCCATACTAATGAAACAGACATACTCTTCTTTATCACTTCTTTGTATTTTCAAAAAAGTTTACAAAAATCTCATTATTAATGTATGCTCATTTGTGTTTAATTTATGAAACAAAGCTCAACTCAAATGATAAATAATTTTTCAAAGAAATCAGAGATTAAGAACCAATAGCTCTAACTTATATCACTGTGGGTATGTCTCCCCTAGTGTATTTATAATATACAAAGTGTATCACCCACAAATAGATTTATATGATTTACCCAATTAAAAATGATTCACATTAATTCTTCTTTAAAAGTTTCATAGAATTCACCAGTGAAGCCATCTAGTCATGGTATTTTTTTGTTAGAAGGTTTTTGAGAACCGATTCAATCTCCTTACTAGTAATTTGGTCTGTTTAGATTGTTTCATTTCTTCATGATTCAGTCTTTTTATTGCTTTTTTAAAATAAATTATTTGTTTTTATCTTTGGCTGTGTTGGGTCGTCATTGCTGCATACGGGTTTTCTCTGGTTGCTGTGAGTGGGGGCTACTCTTTGTTGCGGTGTGCGGGCTTCTCATTGCGGTGGCTTCTCTTGTTGCAGAGCACGGGCTCTAGGCATGCAGGTTTCAGTAGTTGTGGCATGTGGGCTCATTAGTTGTGGCTTGCGGGCTCTTGAGCACAGGCTCAATTCTTCAGCGCACGGGCTTAGTTGCTCTGCAGCATGTGGGATCTTCCTGGGCCAGGGATCCAACCCGTGTCCCTTGCATTGGCAGGCAGATTCTTAACTACTGTGCCACCAGGGAAGCCCGTGGTCTTTTTATTTAGTTTTTTCCTTTGGCCCATTGATTATTTAGGATCATGTTGTTTAATTTCCACATATTTGTAAAATTTCCAGAGTCTGTCGTGTTCGTTTCTGGTTTCTTACCATTATGGTTGAAAAAATACTTAGTATGATGTCAGTCTTCTTAAATTTGTGAAGACTTGTTTAGTGACCCATCACATGATCTGTCCTGGAGAATGTTCAATGTTCACTTGAGAAGAATATGTATTCTGCTGCTGTTGGATGGACTGTTCTCTTTTGGTCTGTTCAGTCCATTTGGTCTAATGTACAGCTCAGGTTCAGTACTTCCTTATTGATTTTCTTTTTGGATGACCTATTCATTGTTGAAAGTTGGGTATTAAAGATCCCTACACTTTTATTTTAGTATTGTCTATTTGTCTCTTCAAATCTGTTAGTGTTTGCTTAATATATTAAGATCCTCCACTGTTGGGTGCATATTTATTTATGATTTTTGTCTTGATAAATTAAAACATTATCATTATATAATGCCCTTATTTTTTTTTCCTTGTTGCAGCTTTAGGCTTAAAGTCTATTTTGTCTGGTATAACTCTAGCTACCACTGCTTTCTTTTGGTTTCCACTTGTATGGAATATCTTGTACCAGAGCTTCAATTTGAGCTTATTTGTGTTTTTAACTCTGAAGTGAGTCTCTGATAGCCAGCATATAGTTCGATCTTGTATTTTTATCTGTCTAGCCACTCTATGACTTTGGACTAAAGAATTTAATACATTTATGTTTACAGTAATTATTGACAGTTAAGGACTTTCCAATGCCATCTTATTGTTTTCTGGATTTTTTGTTGTCTCTTGTTCCTTCCTCTGTTGCTGCCTTTCTTTGTGAATTAGTGATATTCTGTAGTGGTATGTTATGATTCCCATCTCTTTATGTTTTCTGAATCTACTGTAAGATTTTTGCTCTGTGGTTCCATGAGGCACACAGAAAACATCTTACAGATATAACAGTGTATTTTATGTTGATAATAATATAATTCCATGACACAAACGCAAAACTCTGCTTTTACTCCCCTCTGTGAATTTTTGTATATGGTGTTACAGCTTACCTCTTTGTATATTGTTTACACGTTAAAATTATTATAGCTGCAGTTATTTTAATAATCACATACTTTAACCTTTATACTAAAGTTAACCAGTTAACACACCACCATATCACATTATTAAAAGTATTGTTACCTTAACTATATACTTATGTTTACAAGTCTTGTGTATTCTCGTATGTTTTCATGGTACTATTTAGTTTACTTTTATTGTAGCTTGAAGAACTCTTTTAGAATTTTTTAAAGACAGATATAGTGATTATGAACTCTCAGCTTTTTTGGGAAAGTTTTTAATCTCTTTATTTAAGAAGGACAATTATGATGGAGAGGATATTCTTTGTTGGCAGTGTTTTTTTTTTTTCATTGGGTACTTTGAATGTATTATCCCACTCTCTTCTAGCCTGTGAGGTTTCTGCTGAGAAATCAACTGATAACCTTATGAGGTTTCTCCTGTAAGTTATAAGCTTCTCTCTGCTTGGTGCTTTTCAGATTCTTTGCTTTTGATGGTTGACAGTTTTACTATAATGTGTTTTGGGGAATGTTTTTCTTTTTTTTATTTTGGTGCCCTGTGAGCTTCATGAACTTGGATATCCAAATCTCTCCCCTGATTACAAAAGTTCTCTGCAACTATTTCTTTAAATAAGCCTTCTCTCTCTGTCTTTTCCTTTTAAGACTCCATAATTCACAGAAGGTTTCTTTTGATGGTATCCGATAGATCACAAAATCCTTCTTAACTCTTTTTTTCGTTGTTCTCCTCTGAGTGGATATTTTCAACTTACTGTCTTCTAACTTACAGAAAATTTATTCTGCTTGATCTGTTTGTATATTGATTATGCTTATTGCATTTCTTTTTTCTTATATTTAACATAAAATATTACTTGAATTTAATGGTGCTTTGATACATTTAAGTGTTACGCTTTGCCACTGTAGCAGTAGCTATCACCTCTGTCATGTCACATAATTATTATTTCTTTATTGTGGTTAGAAAAATTAAGATCTAGTCTCTTAGCAAGTTTGATGATTATAATACAATACCATGGTTTGTATTGACTATCGTGTGCATCAGATCTTTAGGAATTATTTACTATTAGTTAAAAGTTTGTATCCTTAAACAACATCTCTCCTATTCCCCACATGCCAGCCCCTGGTGACCAACATTGTATTCTTTATTTTTATAAGTTTGGCTTCTTTTTATTTCCATATATAAAGGATATCACATAGTATTTGTCTTTTTCTTTATGACTTATATCAGCATAATTACCCAAGATACATTAGTGTTAAAAATGGTAGAATTTCCTTCTTTCTAATGGCTAAATAATATCCACTGTGTGTATGTAAATATAGGTAAGTATATAGATATAGATATAATATCTTTCTTATCCCTTCATCTTTTGATAGGAACTTACGTTGATTCCATATATTGGTTATTGTGGATAATGCTGCAAGAAATATGGGAGTGCATATTTCTTTTCAAGTTAGTGCTTTTATTTTTTTTGGATAAATACCCAGAAGTGGAATTGCTGGATTGTGTAACAGGTCTATTTTTAACTTTCTGAGCAAGCTTCATATTGTTTTCCATAGTTGCTGCAAAATTATATCCCCACTAACAGTTCAAAAGTGTTCCCTTTTGTCAACATCATCACCAACACTTATTTTCTCATCTTTTTGATGATAGCCATTCTAACAGGTGTGAGATAATATCTCATTGTGGTTTTTATGGGCACTGTACTGATGATTAGTCATGTTGACTACATTTTTGTATACTTATTGGCCATCTATATGTCTTTTTTAGAAAAATAATGTTTCCTTTGCCCATTCATACATTAGATTGTTTGATTTCTTGTGGGGTTTTATAAGGTTTTTTTTAAATGTATTTTGATTACATACCCCTTATCCAGTCTATGGTTTGAATTTTTTTCCCATTTGGTAGGTTTACTTTTCATTTTGTTGATTGTCTATATTGTTGTACAGTAGCTTTTTTTAAAGCTGTATTTATTATTCATTCATGTATTTTATTTATTTATTTTTTTGGCTGCGTTGGGTTTTAGTTGCGGCATGCGGGCTCTTTGTTGCTGTGTGCGGGTTTCTCCCTAGCTGTGGTATGCGGGTTTTTTTTTTTTTTTCTTCTCTCTCTCTAGTTGTGGTGCACAGGCTCCAGGGTGCATGGGCTCTATAGTTTGCGGCATGCAGGCTCTAATTGAGGCGGGCAAGCTGAGTAGTTGTGACGCACGGGATTAGCTTCCCTGCTGCAGCATGTGGGATCTCAGTTCCCCGACCAGGGGGCAAACCCGCGTCACCTGCATTGTAAGGCAAATTCTTTACCACTGGACCCCCAGGGAAGTCCCTAGAAGATTTTAAGTTTGATTTCTTCTTGGTTGTGGATTTCTGCTTTTGTTGTTTGTGCTGTGTCATATTAAAAAAAATAATCATCAGAACCAATGTGGAAGAGTTTTTTATGCTTTCTTTTAAGACTTTTATGGTATCAGTCCTTAGGTTCAAGTCTTTGATCCATCTTGAGTTAATTCTTGTGACTGACCTAAGATAAGGGTTCAAATTTCTGTTTTGCTGTGCTTATCCAGATTTTCTAACCCCATTTATTGAAAACACTATTATTTCCCTATGGTTGTTCTTGGCTACCTTGTCAAAAATTAGTTAACCTTAAATGTAGGGGTTTAATTCTGGGCTCTCTGTTCTGTCGCATTGGTCTGGGTGTCTATTTTGATGCCAGCACTTTACTGTTTTAATTTAGATTGTAGTATAGTTTGAAATTAGGAAGTGTGATGCCTCAGGTGTTGTTCTCCTTTCTCAGGACTGTACTGGCTATTCAGATTTTCTCTGGTTCCATAGAAACTTTAGAATTGAATTTTTTATTTCTATGGAGAATGTCATTGGATTTTTGAGAGAGATTGTTAGAATCTACAGATGGTGTTAAGGACTTTTAATCTTAGAAATTCCTCCAATCTATAAACATAGGATATCTTTCCATTTTTTAGTGACTTCAATTTATTTTATCAGTGTCTTGCAGTGTTCAATGTAGAGACTTTTCAACAACTTTGTCAAATATATTTCTAGATATTTTATTATTTTTGATGCTGTTGTAAATTAGATTGTTTTCTTTATTTTTTCAGATGTTTTACTATCTGTGTATAGAAATACAACTGACGATGTATGTTGATTTTATATACTGCAATTTTACATACTTTCTTGATTAGTTACAACTTTTTGGTGAATTCCTTGGGATTTTTTACATACAAAATCATACCATCTTCAAATAATGATAATTTTAGTTCTCTCTTTCTGATTTGTACACCTTTCTTTGTCTTGCCTAATTGCTCCAGCTAACACTGCCAGTACTATATTGAATAAGAGTGATTAAGTGGGCATTACCGTCTTGTTCTTGATCTTAGAAAAATAGCTTTTACCTTTTTACCAACGAGTATGATGTTAGCTATGGGCTTATTACATACGGCCTTAATTATGTTGAGGTACATACCATCCTGTACTCAATCTCTTCAGAGTTTTTAATCATAAAAGAATAGCATTCTGTCCATTGCTTTTTCTGCATGTATTGAAACGATCATGTGTTTTTTATTTTTACTCTATTAATGTGATGTATCTCGCATATTCACTTGTGTATGTTGAAACATTCTTAAATCCCAGCGATAAATCCTGCTTGGTCACAGTGTATTATCCTTTTAATGTATTGTTGAAGTTGATTTGCTAATATTTTGTTCAGAATTTTTACATCTATATTAATCAGTTTTATTGACCTGTAGTTTTCTTTTCTTTTCTTTCTTTTTTTTCTTTTTTGTGGTATGCAGGCCTCTCACTGTTGTGGCCTCTCCCGTTGTGGAGCACAGGCTCCGGACGCACAGGCTCAGCGGCCACGGCTCACGGGCCCAGCCGCTCCGCGGCATGTGGGATCTCCCCAGACCAGGGCACGAGCCCGTGTTCCCTGCATCAGCAGGCAGACTCTCAGCCACTGTGCCACCAGGGAAGCCCCTGTGTTGGGAGTTTTTTGATTACTGATTCAATCCCTTGTTATTGGTCTGTTTAGATTTTCTATTTCTTCCTGATTCAGTCTTGGTAGCTAGCGTGTTTCTAGGAGTTACCAGTTTCTTCTAGGATATTTAATTTTTTGGCATATATTTGTTCATAGTAGTCTCTTTTGATCCTGTATTTCTGTCATATCAGTGGTACTGTCTCCTTCTTCATTTCTGATTTTGTCTTCTCTCTCTTTTCCTAGTCTAGCTGAAAGTTTGTGAATTTTATGGTTTTGAAAATACAGCCTTTATTTTGTTGATCCTTTCTATTGATTTTCTTCTATTGATTTTCTTTTATCTATTTCATTTATTTCCACTCTAGTCTTTATTGCATCCCTCCCTCTGCTAACTTTGGGGTACATTTCTTCTGTTTCTAGTTCCTTGAAATGTACAGTTAGATTATTTAGGTGCTTTCTAATTTCTTGCCATATGCACTTATGGCTGTAAACTTTCCTCTCTGACTGCTTTTGCAGCATCCCATAGGTTTCGGTAGGTTGTGTTTCCATTTCCATTTGTTTTGAGGGTTTTTTTCAATTCACTTTTTAAAAATTTATTTATTTTATTTATTTATTTTTGGCTGTGTTTGGTCTTTGTTGCTACACAGGGGCTTTCTCTAGTTGTGGCGAGCGGGGGCTACTCTTGGCTCTGGTGTGCAGGCACTACTCTTCATTGTGGTGTGCTGGCTTATTGCAGCGTGCTGGCTTATTGCAGCGGCTTCTCTTGTTGTGGAGCACAGGCTCTAGGCGTGTGGACTTTAGTAGTTGTGGCACACGGGCTCAGTAGTTGTGGCCCGTGGGCTCTGGAGCACAGGCTCAGGGGTTGTGGCGCACAGACTTAGCTGCTCCATTGCATGTGGGGTCTTCCCGGACCAGGGCTCAAACCCGTGTCTGCTGCATTGGCAGGCGGATTCTTAAACACCGCACCACCAGAGAAGTCCTTTTAATTCACTTCTGATTTCTTTTTTGACCCATTGATGTTTCAGAAGTGTACTGTTTAGTTTCCACATTTTTGTAGATTTTCCAGATAGACTCTTGTTGATTTCTAGTTCTATATCATTGTGTCCAGACAGTTGATATGATTTTGATCTCCTTAAATTTGCTAAGATGTATTTGTGCTTTATGATATGACCTATCCTGGAGCATGTTCCATGAGAACAAGTTGTTCGATGAAATGTCCTGTAAATGCCTGTTAAGTCCATTTGGTGTAATGTATAGGCCAGAATCTTGATTGTCAGGAAGTTGCAGTGGGGTATACTGGGGATGCTGTTCAAATGGTATAAAACTTTGGTTATGAAAGATGAGTGAATTCTCGATCACTGAATACAGCCTGGTGAAACAGTCAATTATGGAGTGTATTATACTTTTAAAAAAATAACTTAGATTTAATCAACAAATTATCAATAACATTCTGAAACATACCGTGCATTACAACAGAGTTCACCAGTTAAAGTATAATGTCAAAGCAAATCTTCTGCAGTGAAAAATTACTCCTTTTCCAAACTATCCTTTTTTAATGCAATTTATTTTTTACATTTTTTATTGAAGTATAGTTAATATACTATATTCCTCCCCCACATCTTTCCCCTTTGGTAACCATAAGTTTGTTTTCTTTATCTGTGAGTTGATTTCTGTTTTGTAAATAAGTTCATGTGTATCATTTTTTTTTTTAGGTTCCACATACCAGTGGTATCTTATGGTATTTGTCTTTCTCTGTCTGACTTACTTCACTTAGTATGATTATTTCTAGGTCCATCCATGTTGCTGCAAATGGCATTATTTCATCTTTTTTTTTTAAGTCTGAGTAGTGTTCCATTGTATATATATACCACATCTTCTCTGTCCATTCATCTGTCAATGGACATTCAGGTAGCCTCCATGCCTTGGCAATTGTAAATAGTGCTGCAGTGAACATTGGGGTGCATGTGTTTTTTTTATTAATTAATTAATATATTTTTAACATCTTTATTGGACTATAATTGCTTTACAATGTTGTGTTAGTTTCTGCTGTATAACAAGGTGAATCAGCTACACTTATACACATATCCCCATATCCCCTCCCTCTTGCGTCTCCCTCCCACCCTCCATATCCCACTCATCTAGGTGGTCACAAAGCACCGAGGTGATCTCCCTGTGCTATGAAGCTGCTTCCCACTAGCTACCTATTTAACATTTGGTAGTGTACATATGTCAATGCTGCCCTCTCACTTCATCTCAGCTTAGCCTTCCCCCTTCCTGTGTCCTCAAGCCCATTCTCTCCATCTGCATCTTTATTCCCATCCTGCCCCTAGGTTCATCAGAATTATTATTATTATTATTTTTAGATTCCATATATATGTGCTAGCATACGGTATTTGTTTTTCTCTTTCTAACTTCACTCTGTAGGACAGACTCTAGGTCCATCCACCTCACTACAAACAACTCAGTTTCGTTTCTTTTTATGGCTGAGTAATAGCCCATTGTATATATGTGCCACATCTTCTTTATCCATTCATCTGTCAGTGGACACTTAGGTTGCTTCCATGTCCTGACTATTGTAAATAGTGTTGCAATGAACATTGTGGTACATGACTCTTTTGGAATTATGGTTTTCTCAGTGTATATGCCCAGTAGTGGTGTTGCTGGGTCATATGGTGGTTCTATTTTTAGTTTTTAAGGAACCTCCATACTGTTCTCCATAGTGGCTATATCAATTTACATTCCCACCAACAGTGCAAAAGGGGTCCTTTTCTCCACACCCTTTCCATCATTTATTGTTTGTAGATTTTTTGATGATGGCCATTCTGACCAGTGTGAGATGATACCTCATTGTAGTTTTGATTTGCATTTCTCTAATGATTAATGATGTTGAGCATCCTTTCATGTGTTGGTTGGCAATCTGTGTATCTTCTTTAGGGAAATGTATATTTAGGTCTTCTGCCCATTTTAAGATTGGGTTGTTTGTCTTTTTGATGTGGAGCTGCATGAGCTGCCTGTATATTTTGGAAATTAATCCTTTGTCAGTTGCTTCATTTGAAAATACTTTCTCCCATTCTGAGGGTTGTCTTTTGGTCTTGTTTATGGTTTCCTTTGCTGTGCAAAAGCTTTTAAGTCTCATTAGGTCCCATTTGTTTATTTTTTGTTTTATTTCCATTTCTCTTGGCGGTGGGTGAAAAAGGATCTTGTTGTGATTTATGTCATAGAGTGTTCTGCCTATGTTTTCCTCTAAGAGTTTGATAGTGTCTGGCCTTACGTTTTGGTCTTTAATCCATTTTGAGTTTATTTTTGTGTGTGGTGTTAGGGAGTGTTCTAATTTCATTCTTTTACATGTAGCTGTCCATTTTCCCCAGCACCACTTATTGAAGAGGCTGTCTTTTCTCCTTTGTATATTCTTACCTCCCTTATCAAAGATAAGGTGACCATATGTGCGTGGGTTTATCTCTGGGCTTCCTATCCCGTTCCATTGATCTGTATTTCTGTTTTTGTGCCAGTACCATACTGTATTGATTACAAAAGCTTTGTAGTATAGTCTGAAGACAGGGAGCCTGATTCCTCCAGCTCCATTTTTCTTCCTCAAGATTGCTTTTGCTATTTGGGGTCTTTTGTGTTTCCACACAAATTGTGAAATTTTTTCTTCTAGTTCTGTGGAAAATGCCATTGGTAGTTTGATAGGGATTGCACTGAATCAGTAGATTGCTTTGGGTAGTATAGTCATTTTCACAACGTTGATTCTTCTAATCCAACAACATGGTATATCTCTCCATATGTTTGTATCACCTTTAATTTCTTTCATCAGTGTCTTATAGTTTTCTGACTACAGGTCTTTTGTCTCCTTAGGTAGGTTTATTCCTAGGTATTTTATTCTTTTTGTTGCAGTGGTAAATGGGAGTGTTTCCTTAACTTCTATTTCAGATTTTTCATCATTAGTGTAAAGGAATGTAAGAGATTTCTTTGCATTAATTTAGTATCCTGCTACTTTACCAAATTCATTGATTAGCTCTAGTAATTTTCTGGTGGCATCTTTAGGATTCTCTATGTATAGTGTCATATCATCTGCACATAGTGACAATTTTACTTCTTCTTTTCTGATTTGGATTCCTTTTCTTTCTCTTTCGGTCTCTGACTACTGTGGCTAAAACTTCCAAAACTATGTTGAATAATAGTGGTGAGAGTGGACAACCTTGTCTTGTTCCTGAAGTTAGAGGAAATGGATTCAGTGTTTCACCATTGAGAATGATGTTGGCTGTGGGTTTGTCGTATACGGCCTTTATTATGTTGGGGTAAGTTCCCTCTATGCCTGCTTTCTAGAGAGTATTTATCATACATGGGTGTTGAATTTTGTCAAAAGGTCTTTCTGCATCTATTGAGATTAGAATATGGTTTTTATCCTTTACTTTGTTTATATGGTGTATCACATTGATTGATTTGCATATATTGAAGAATCCTTGCTTTCCTGGGATAAACCTCACTTGGTTATGGTGTATGATCCTTTTAATAGCTGTTGGATCCTCTTTGCTAGTATTTTGTTGAGGAATTTTGCATCTATGTTTATCAGTGATACTGGTTTGTAGTTTTCTTTTTTTGTGACATCTTTGTCTGGTTTTAGTATCAGGATGATGGTGGCCTCATAGAATGAGTTTGGGAGTGTTCCTCTTCTGCTATATTTTGGAAGAGTTTGAGAAGGATAGTTGTTACCTCTTCTCTAAATGTTTGATAGAATTTACCTGTGAAGCCATCTGTTCCTGGGCCTTTGTTTGTTAGAAGATTTTAAGTCACAGTTTCAATTTCAGTGCTTGTGATTGGTCTGTTTATATTTTCTATTTCTTCCTGGTTCAGTCTCAGAGGGTTGTGCTTTTCTAAGAATTTTTCCACTTCTTCCAGGTCGTCCATTATATTGGCATATAGTTGCTTGTAGTAATCTCTCATGATCCTTTGTATTTCTGCATTGTCAGTTGTTACTTCTTTTCATTTCTAATTCTATTGATTTGAGTCTTCTCCCTTTTTTTCTTGTTGAGTCTGGCTAATGTTTTATCAATTTTGTTTATCTTCTCAAAGAACCAGCTTTTAATTTTATTGCTCTTTGCTATCATTTCCTTCTTTTTTATTTATTTCTAATCTGATCTTTATGATTTCTTTCTTTCTGCTAACTTTGGGGGGTTTTGTTATTGTTCTTCTTCTTTCTCTAATTGCTTTAGGTGTAAGTTTAGGTTGTTTATTTGCTTGTTTCTCTCTCTTTTTTTTTTTATGGTACGCGGGCCTCTCCCATTGTGGAGCACAGGCTCCACACGCGCAGGCTCAGCGGCCATGGCTCACAGGCCTAGCCGCTCAGCGGCACGTGGGATCCTCCCAGACCGGGGCACGAACCCATGTCCCCTGCATTGGCAGGCGGACTCTCAACCACTGTGCCACCTGGAAAGCCCTACTTGTTTCTTGAGGTAGGATTGTATTGCTATAAACTTCCCTCTCAGAACTGCTTTTGCTGCAACCCATAGTTTTGGGCTATCGTGTTTTCATTTAATTTTGCTTCTAGGTATGTTTTGATTTCCTCTTTGATTTCTTCAGTGATCTCTTGAATAGTTTGGCCTCCATGTGTATGTATTTTTTACAGATTTTTTCCTGCAATTGATATCTAGTCTCATAGCATTGTGGTCTGAAAAGATACTTGATACAATTTCAATTTTCTTAAATTTACCAAGGCTTGATTTGTGACCCAAGATATGATCTGTCCTGGACAATGTTCCATAAGCACTTGAGATGAAAGTGTATTGTGTTGTTTTTGGATGGACTGTCCTATAAATATCAATTAAGTCCATCTTGTTTAATGTATCATTTAAAGCTTGTGGTTTTTAATTTATTTTATTTTTGGTTGATCTGTCCATTGGTGAAAGTGTGGTGTTAAAGTCTCCTACTATTATTGTGTTACTGTCAATTTCCCCTTTTACGGCTGTTAGCATTTGCCTTATGTATTGAGGGGCTCCTATGTTGGGTGAATACATGTTTACAGTTGTTACATCTTCTAGGATTGGTCCCTTGATCCTTATGTAGTGTTCTTCTTTGTCTCTTGTAATAGTCTTTATTTTAAAGTCTGTTCTGTCTTATATGAGAATTACTACTGCAGCTTTCTTTTGATTTCCATTTGCATGGAATATCTTTTTCCATGCCCTCACTTTCAGTCTGTATGTGTCCCTAGATGTGAAGTGGGACTCTTGTAGACAGCATATATACTGGTCTTGCTTTTGTAGCCATTCAGCCAGTCTGTGTCTTTTGGTTGGAGCTTTAACCCATTTACATTTAAGGTAATTATCAATATGTATGTTCCTACCATTTTCTTAATTGTTTTGGGTTTGTTTCTGTAGGTCTTTTCCTTCACTTGTGTTTCCTGCCTAGAGAAGTGGCTTTAGTATTTGTTGTAAAGCTGGTTTGGTGGTGCTGAATTCTCTTAGCTTTTGCTTGTCTGTAAAGGTTTTAATTTCTCCATCGAATCTGAAAGAGATCCTTGCTGGGTACAGTAATCTTGGTTGTAGGTTTTTCCCTTTCATCACTTTAAATATGTCCTGCCCCTCCATTCTTGCTTGCAGAGTTTCTGCTGACAGATCAGCTGTTAACCTTATGGGGATTCCCTTGTATGTTATTTGTTGCTTTTCCCTTGCTGCTTTTAATAATTTTTTTTTTAGTTAATGTTTGATAGTTTGATTAATTTGCATTTTGGTGTGTTTCTCCTTAGATTTATCCTGTATGGGACTCTGAGCTTCCTGTACTTGATTGACTATTTCCTTTCCCACATTAGGGAAGTTTTCAACTATAATCTCTTCAAATATTTTCTCATTCCCTTTCTTTTTCTCTTCTTCTGGGACCCCTATAATTCGAATGTTGGTGCATTTAATGTTGTCCCAGAGGTTTCTTAGAATGTCCTTCATTATTTTCATTCTTTTTTCTTTATTCTGCTCCGTGGTAGTTATTTCCACTACTTTACCTTCCAGGTCACTTATCCATTCTTCTGCCTCAGTTATTTGGCTATTGGTCTCTTCTAGAGAATTTTTAATTTCACTTATTGTGTTATTCATCATTGTTTGTTTGCTCTTTAGTTCTTCTAGGTCCTTGTTAAACGTTTCTTGTATTTTCTCCCTTCATTGTAGTTTTGATTTACATTTCTCTAATAATTAGTAATTTGAGCATCTTTTCATGTGCCTGTTGGCTATCTGTATGTCTTCTTGGGAAAAATGTCTATTTAGATCTTCTGCATTTTTTTCATTGTGTTTTTTTATATTGGGCTGCATGAGCTGTTTGTATATTTTAGAGTTTAATCCATTTGTTTATTTTGGATGGATGTCCCATTGGTTTATTTTTGTTTGTATCATCATTACTCTAGGAGGTGGATCCAAAAAGATTTTGCTGCAATTATGTCAAAGTGTCTTCTGCCTATGTTTTTCTCTAGGAGTTTTATAGTATCCACTCTTACATTTAGGTCTTTAATTCATTTAAAAATTATTTTTGTGTGTGATGTTAAAGAATGTTCTAATTTCATTCTTTTACATAGCTGTACAGTTTTCCCAGCACCACTTACTGAAGAGGCTGTCTTTTCTCCATTGTATATTCTTGCCTCTGTTGTCATAGATTAAGTGACCATAGGTGATTGGGTTTACTTCTGGGCTTTCTTTCCTGCTCCATTGATCTATATTTCTGTTTTGTGCCAGTACCCTGTTGTTTTCAGGACTGTAACTTTGTAATATGGCCTGAAGTCAGGAAGTCTGATACCTCCAGCTCCGTTTTTCTTTGTTAAGGTTAGTGTGGCTACTAGGGGTCTTTGTGTTTTCATACAAACTTAATTTTTTTTTATTCTAGTTCTGTGAAATATGCCATTGGTCATTTGATAGGGATTGCAATTAATCTGTGGATTGTCTTGCGTTATATGATCATTTTAACAATATTGATTCTTCCAGTCCAAGAACATAGTGTATCATTCCATCTGTTTGTGTCATTTTTAATTTCTTTAATCAGCATCTTATGGTGTTCCTAGTATGCTTCCTTTGTCTCCTCAGGTAGGTTTGTTCCTAGGTATTTATTTCTTTTGATGTGTTGGTAAATAAGCTTGTTTCCTTCATTTTTCTTTCTGATCATTCATTGTGCCTTAAGGCTCCATTTCCCCCCTCTACTCCTGGTCCAGCCACACACACAGGGACCTTGCCACCTGGCTTCCAGTCAAAACCTTTAAAGATCCATGAAAAATCTGGACTGCGGAGGTGGTCCCTGGGGGCTCCAGCTTAAGAAGTGCTGCCCCAGGGGTTCCAGAAATTGAGAAAGGAAAAGTCAATGGAGTAGTGGGGTGGCATAGAGAAGGGTGAGTGCCCTGGGAGATTTTGAGAGAAATACCCTCCATCCAAAACCCCTGTCCCTGCAGTTGACCCAATGGTGCCATGGGATTTCAGTGTCTTTTGTGAGGTGATGGCTCTGCTTCTTTACTCCTGTGCTCAACACTGTGCCAAATGAAATCCTCGCCTCTTACTGATTTCCAATGCCTTTATGTGCATGTGTGTGTGTGTTTATTTGTTTATTCATCATTCATTCAGTCTCTCTTTTTCTTAGTTATTCTTGCTAACAGCTTGTCAATTTTGTTTATCTTTTCAAAAAGAAACTCCAATATTATTTATCCTTGTATTGTTTTTGTAGTCTCTATTACTTTATTTTTAATTTTTTTGGAGTATAGTTGATGTATAATGTGTGTTCTGTAAAGTGAATCAGTTATATGTATATCCACTCTTTTTTAGATTTTTTCCCATATAGACCACTACAGAGTATTGAGTAGAGTTCCCTGTGCTAGACAGTAGGCCCTTTTATTACTTCTATAACTGCTCTAATCCTTATTATTTATTTCATTCTGCAAATATTGGGCTTAGTTTGTTCTTTTCCTAGTTCCTTTCATTGTAAAGTTAGGTTCTTTGAGGTTGTTTTCAGAGACAAAAGGTTTTATTACCTATGGCACAGCAAGCGTGAGGATAATATTGTATTGGTTCTCCTTCCCTATACCCCAGTTCCCACTGGGATGACAGAGAGGGATCCAGTTGAGTGCTATGCATGTACTCGGTTGTGTTACACTGAGGAACCCTGAGTTTGAGGACTCCACTGCTTTTAAAATGAGAGGTTAGCAGGTTCCTGTTTGTCTGAGGGAGAGACATTAGCTCATTCTTCAAGGCTGTTCATTACAAACACACTCCCAAGAAATGGCTCAGGGGAAATTCTGTCAGGGCATGCTTTCTTTTTCTTTCTTTCTTTCTTTTTTTTAATTGAAGAATAATTGACATAATATTACATTAGTTTCATATGTACAACAATGATTTAGGATTTAAGTATATTACAAAACGATCACCTGATGAGGCTAGTAACCATCTGTCCCCATCCACAGTTACTGCAATATCATGAACCATATTCTTTATTCTGTATATTAAATTCTTGTCAATTTTTATCATGTAACTGAAATTTTTTACTTCTTACACCCCTTCACCTGCCTTGTCCAAGACCCACTCACCTCCCCTTTTGCAACCACCAGTTTGTTCACTGTGTCTGTAAAACTGGTTTTGTTGTGTTTGTTTTGTTTTTAGATTACACATATGAGTGAGATCATGTGGTATTTGTCTTTCTCTGTGTGACTGACTTCACTGAGCATAATGCTCTCTAGTCCATTCATGTCAAAAATGGGAAGATTTTATCTTTTTATGGCTAATATGTAATATATAACTGTATATGTACATTTGTATACACATATATACATATATGTATCTGTATATGAATATATATCTACATGTGTATAGATACATGTATATATGTGTATATGTATGTGTGTATATGTGTGTGTTGTGTATATTCATATGTATGTATGTGTATATAAGTATATGTGTGTGTGTGTGTGTGTGTGTGTGTGTGTGTGTATAAAACACTTTTTTATCCATTTGTTTATCATTGAACATTTAGGTTTCTAACATATATCGGCTATTGTAAGTTATGTTGCAGTAAACACGGGTGCATGTATCTCTTTAAATTAATTTTTTGCTTTGTTTTATTTTCTTTGGATAAATAGCCAAAAGTGGAATTGCTAACTCATATGTAGTTTTATTTTTTTATCTTTTCAGAACCCTTCATAATGTTTTCAATAGTGGCTGCACTGATTTACATTCTTAGCAGCAGTGCAGGTGAGTGCTCTTTTCTCCACATCCTCAGCAACACTAATTAATTGTTGTCATTTTGACGATAGCCATTCTAACACCTTTAAGGTGATCTCTTTTTGTGGTTTTGATTTGCATTTCCCTCCTGATGATTAGTGACGTTGAGCATGTTTCCAAGTGCCTTATAGCCACCTTTTTTTTTTTTTGGCAAAATGTATATTCAGATCCTCTACCCAATTGTTTTTATTTTTGTTTTATTTTTTAAAAGTATAGTTTATTTACAATATTATAACAGTTTTAGGTGATCTGGGAGTTTCTACAAATTACACTTGATTAAATGTTTTTACAAGAGAATGGCAATAATTCCCTGTCCTATACAATATATCTTTGTTGCTTATCTATTTTATACATAGTAGTTTGTACCTCTTAATCCTATATGCCTAATTTGCCCCTTCCCACTTACCTGTCCCCACTGGTAACCACTAGTTTGTTTATAAATCCGTGAGTCTGTTTCTGTTTTGCATATACATTCATTTGCATTATTGTTAGATTCCACATATAAATAATATCACAGAGTATTTGTCTCTCTCTGACTTACTTCATTAAGCATAATATTCTTGAGGTTCATCCACGATGCTGCAAATGGCAGAATTTCATTCTTTTTATGGCTGTGTAATATTCCACTGTACATATATACCATATCTTATTTATCCATTTGTTCATGAGCATTTCGGTTGCTTTCATATCTTGGCCATTGTCAATAGTGCTGCTATGCACATTGGGGCTTAACATATTTTTTGAGTTAGTGTTTTCATTTTTTTCCTAGATAGGTACCCAGGAGTGTTACTGAGGAATCATATGGTAGTTGTAGTTTTAGTTTTTTGAGAAAGCTCCATCCTATTTTCCATATTGCCTGCAACAATTTACCCACAGTTCTACCCACAGTATACAAGGGTTCACTTTTCTCCACATCCTCTCCAAAATTTGGTATTTGTAGACATTTTAATGAGAGCTATTTTGACAGGTGTGGGGTTGATATCTCGGTTGTTTTGAATTGAAATTCTCTAATAATTAGTGATGTGGGGCACTTTTTCATCTGCCTTTTAGCCATCTGTATCTTCTTTGGAAAGATGTCTGTTCATGTCTTCTGACCATTATTGATTGTGTTTGTTCATTTTTTGTGTATGTGTTATTAAGTTGTATGAACCATTTATATATTTTGGATACTAACCTTTTGTCAGTCAGACCATTTGCAAATATTTTCTTACACTTTGCTCTTTGAATTTTGATTTTGTTGATGGTTTTCATGGCTGTGCAAAAACTCTTAAATTTTATTTAGCTTCCATTTGTTTATTTTTGCTTCTATTTCTTTTGTCTTAGAGGCCAGATCCCAAAACAGTATTGCTACAATTTATGTCAAAGAGTGTTCTGCCTATGTTTTCTCCTAGAAGTTTTATGGTTTGGTGTATTACCTTTACATCCTTAATCCATTTTGAATTTTGTGTCTGTTTGAGGAAATGTTCTAAATTCATTGTTGTACATGTAGTCCTCCAGTTTTCACAACACCACTTATTGAAGAGACTGTCTTTCCTCCATTGTACATTCTTGCATCCTTGGTGGTAGATTTTTTCACCGTAAGTGTGTGGGTTCCTTTCTGAGCTCTCTGTTCTATTCCGTTGATCTATGTGTCTGTTTTTGTGATTACTGTAGCTTTGTACTCAAGGAGCATGCTATCTCCAGCTTTGGTCTTTTTTTCTCAGGATTGCTTTGGCAGTGTGGGTATTTTGTGGTTCTATATTTATTTGGGGATTATTTGTTCTGTTAGTGAACAATGTCATGTTCTGTTAGTGAACAATAGGGACTGCTTTAAATCTGTAGGTTGCTTTGAGTAATAAGCCTATTTTAAAAAGATTAATTCTTCTGATCCAAGAGCATGGGATATCTTTTCACTTATTTGTGTCATCTTCAATTTCCTTCATCAATGTCTTATAATTTTTAATATAAAAATCTTGGGGCTTCCCTGGTGGCGCAGTGGTTGCAAGTCCGCCTGCCGATGCAGGGGACGCGGGTTCGTGCCCCGGTCCGGGAGGATCCCACGTGCCGCGGAGCGGCTGGGCCCGTGAGCCATGGCCGCTGGGCCTGCGCGTCCGGAGCCTGTGCTCCGCAGCGGGAGAGGCCACAGCGGTGAGAGGCCCGCGTATCGCAAAAAAAAAAAAAAAAAAAAAAAAAAAAAAAATCTTTTACCTCTGTGGTAAATTTATTCCCAGGTATTTTATTATTTTTGGTACAATTGTAAATTTTTTTTTTAATTTCTCTGATAGTTTGTTATTAGAGCAGAGAAAAACTGTATATTAATTGTGTATACTTCAATGAAAATAAAAACAAAAATTAACAAATGGGACCTAATTAAACTTAAAAGCTTTTTTACACAGCAAAGGAAACCATAAACAAGACGAAAACACAACACTCACAATGGGAGAAAATATTTGCAAATGAAGCAACTGACAGAGGATTAATCTCCAAAATATACAAACAGCTCATGTAGCTCAATATCAAAAAAGACAAACAACCCAATCAAAAAATGGGTGGAAGACCTAAATAGGCATTTCTCCAAAAAAGATATACAGATGGCCAACGGGCACATGAAAAGATGCTCAACACCATTATTAGGGAAATGCAAATCAAAACTATAATGAGGTATCACCTCACACCGGTCAGAATGGCCATCATCATAAAATCTACAAACAATAAATGCTGGAGAGGGTGTGGAGAAAAGGGAACCCTCTTGCACTGTTGGTGGGAATGTAAATTGATACAGCCACTATGGAGAACAGTATGGAGCTTCCTTAAAAAACTAAGAATAAAGCTACGTTATGATACAGCTAATCCCACTACTGGGCATATAGCCACCCAGAGAAAACCATAATTCAAAAAGACACATGCACCCCAATATTCACTGTGACACTATTTACAGTAGCCAGGACATGGAAACAACCTAAATGTTCATCAACAGAGTAATGGATAAAGAAGATGTGGTACATATATACAACAGAATATTACTCAGCTATAGAAAGGAACGAAATTGGGTTGTTTGTAGAGATGTGGATGGACCTAGAGAGAGTCATACAGAGTGAAGGAAGTCAGAAAGAGAAAAACAAATATCGTATTTTAACGCATATATGTGGAATCTAGAAAAATGGTATAGATGATCTAATTTGCAAAACAGAGACACAGATGTAGAGAACAAATGTATGGACACAAAGGGGGGAAAAGGGGGGATGGGAGAAATTGGGAGATTGGGATTGACAGATATACACTATTGATACTATGTATGAAATAGATAACCAATGAGAACCTACTGTATAGCACAGGGAAATCTACTCAGTGCTCTGTGGTGACCTAAATGGGAAGGAAACCTAGAAAAGAGGGGATATATGCATATGTATAGGTGCTTCACTTTGCTGTATAGTAGAAAGTAACAGAACATTGTAAAGCAACTATACTCCAAAAAACTTAATAAAAAGAAAAAAATTGTGTATACTTCAAATTTACTGAGTTTATTTATGCTGATAGTTTGATGGTGAGATCTTTAGGGTTTTCTCTAAATATTATCATGTCATCTGAAAAGAGTGACAGTTCTACTTCCTTTACAAGTTAGATCCTATTTTTTATTTTAATTTTTGTCTTTTGGCTGTGGCTGGAACTATTCATCCTGTGTTGAATAAAAGTGGTGAGAGTAGGCATCCTTGTCTTGTTCTTCTTCTTAGAGGAGATGCTTTCAGCTTTTCACCATTAAGTATGATATTAGGTCTGCTTTTGTCCTATATCCCCTTTATATTTATTTATTCATTCACTCATTCATTCAGGCTGCACCGCACAGCATGGGGGACCCTAGTTCCCTGACCAGGGATTGAACCCACACCTGCTGCAGTGGAATCGCGAATTTCCAGCCACTGGACTGCCAGGGAAGTCCCTGTCCTTTATTATAAAAAGGTATGTTGCCTCTATACCCACCTTGTTGAGAGTTATCATAATTCAGATACTGAATTTTGTTGAATTTTGCCAAATCCTCTACTGGAGGTATGAAGTTGATCATATGATTTTATGCTTTGTTCTGCTAATCTGGATTGTCACTTAATTGATCTGCATAGACTGAATCATTCTGCATTACTCAGATGTTCCATTTGATCATGGAGTATGGTTCTTTTAGTGTATTGTTGAATTCAGTTTACTAATATTTTGTTGAGGGTTTTTGCATCTATGTTCATCAGGGATATTGGTCTGTAATTTACCTTTTTTGATAGTGTGTTTATCTGTTTTTCATATATGGGTGATGCTAGCATCAGAAAATAAGTTTGGAAGCACTCCTTCATCAATTGTTTGGAATAGTTTGAGAAGGATGAACGTTAACTGTCCTTTAAATGTTTGGTAGAATTTATTAGTAAAGCTACCTGGTACTGGACACTTATTTATTGGGAGTTTTTTGATTATTGATTGATTTCATTTCTAGTAATTGATCTGTTTAGATTTTTTATTTATTGCTAACTCAGTCGTGGAAGATTTATGTTTTTAGGAATTTATCCATTTCTTCTAGGTTGTCCCATTTGTTGGTGTATAACTGTTTGTCGTAATCTCTTAGGATACTTTGTATCTGTGGTGTCTGTTGTAACTTCATCTCTATCATTTCTGATTTATTGGGGCCCTATCTTTTTTAAAGAAACATACTACTACAGTCTTTTATTCTTTACAGAAGATTAATAAGTGTTTGATCTACTACCCTTACTCTATGTATACGTTTTGCAGTGAGATTTTTACTTTTCTTTTCTTGTTACTATCAATAATTAGTGAGACTTCTTTTAAGCCTAAGTAAATTCCTTCAACATTGCTTATTGTTTTATTTTTTTTATTTTTTATTTTTTATTTTTTTTTCCTTGCGTTATGCGGGCCTCTCACTGTTGTGGCCTCTCCCATTTGCGGAGCACAGGCTCCGGACGCGCAGGCTCAGCGGCCATGGCTCACGGGCCCAGCCGCTCCGCGGCATGTGGGATCTTCCCGAAACGGGGCACGAACCCGCGTCTCCTGCATCGGCAGGCGGACTCTCAAGCACTGCGCCACCAGGGAAGCCCTGCTTATTGTTTTATTAGTGATGAACTCTTCTAGCTTTTGCTAGTCTGGGAAACTCTTGATCTGTCCTTCAATTTTTTTTTCCTTAAAATTACTTATTTATTTTTGGCTGCGTTGGGTGTTCATTGCTGCGCACGGGCTTTTCTGTAGTTTTGTCCAGCGGGGGCTACTTTTTGTTGTGGTGTGCGGGCTTCATTGCGGTGGCTTCTCTTGTTACAGAGCATGGGCTCTAGGTACGCGGCTCTAGGTACGCGGGCTTCAATAGTTGTGGCTCGTGGGCTCAGTAGTTGTGGCTCACGGGCTCTAGACCACAGGCTCAGTAGTTGTGGCACACAGGCATAGTTGCTCTGCGGCATGTGGGATCTTCCTGGACCAGGGCTCGAACCCATGTCCCTTGCATTGGCAGGCGGATTCTCAACCACTGTGCCACCAGGGAAGCCCTCTCCTTCAATTCTGAATCATAATCTTGCCAGTCCTCTTTCTGGGACCCCTGTGATGCTCATGTGAATATTCTTGATGTTGTCTCAGAGGTCCCTTTACCTATAGTCTTACTTCTTTTTTCTATTCTTCTTTCTATTCATGCTATTAAGCTTGGGTGATTTTCACTACTCGGTTTTCCATTTCACTGATCTGTTCTTCTGTATCATATAACTTTGCTTCCCTCATGTGTGTGTGTGTGTGTGTGTGTGTGTGTGTTTTAATCTCATTTATTGTATTTTTCAGCTGTTTGGTTCTTTATGACATGTTATTACTCTTTGTTGAAATTCTCACTATGTCCATCTATTCTTCTCCTGACTTGGGTGAGCATCTTTATAATCATTACTGTGAACATTTTTTTTATCGGGTAGAATGCTTATCCCTGTTTTATTCAGTTCTTTTTCTTATGTCGTGTCTTGTTACTTCATTTGTAACATATTCCTCTATTTCCTTATGTTTCCTAATTCTCTGTGCATTTCTATTCATTAGGTTCAGGTTGTTACATTCCCGGGTCTCAGAGAAGTAGCCTTATATAGGAGATGACTCATAGGGCCCAGTAGCATATTGTCCTCTGGCCAGCAGAGCCACATGCTCCAGGGGTGTCCCCTGTGTGGGCTGCACACACCTTTCTCTTACAGCAGGACCAACTACTGTGGACAAGCTGGTAGGCGGTGTTGGACCCTGGCCTAAATGGCTGTGAGCCCCTGCAGTATGTGATTGCTGTGGGTGTGCTGGTAGCCAAGGAAGCCCTCCGTTATGGGTGGCTGTGTGGTGCTCCAGGTGGACAGGGTAGGCCCCCAGTGTGTCTGCTTGTGAGGCCTTGTGGTGCAGGAGTGCTATGGGCATATTGGTTGATGGGGCAGGCCCCTGATTCTAATCAGTTCCAGGGAAGACGCTAAAATGTTGCTTGCCAGTGTCTCAGTTCCTAGCGGGAATCTCAGCTGCCTCTTGCCTCTCCAAGAAGCTCTCCGAGATTAGCAAGTGGGTCTGACCCAGGTGTCTTTCACACTGTTGGCTCTGCATAGGGACTGAGAACGTGTGAGATTTGTGTGTGCCCTATGAGAGCAAAGCCTCAGTTTTCTTTATCCTCCAGCTTTCCTGAAAGTAAGCCCTGCAGGTTTTCAAAGCCACACCTGCTGTGTTTTCTTCCCAGTGCAGGAACGCTGGGCTGAGCAGCCTGATGCAGGGCTCAGACCCTTCCCTTCGTGTGGAGGACCTATGCAATTGTGATGTCTTCCAGCTGTGGGTCACTCTGCTCGAGGTGTGGGTTCCAATTAGACTGTGTTTCTAGTGCTCCTGCCTGCCTTGTGGTTTCTCCTTCCTTATATCTTTAGTTGTGGAAATTTTCCCTGCTAGTCTTCAGGTCATTCTCAGAGATAATTTCCATGTACATTGTTGTAATTTGGGTGTGTCCATGGTAGGAGGGCAGCTCAGTATCTTCCTACTCTATCATCTTGATCCCTTCTCAAGAATTTGTTTTAATATATGCATTTATTACTGTAAACATAACTCTTTGAATTGCATTGTTTTTCCTGTATTCCATAAATTTAGGTACTTTGTTTTCAATTTTAAGATTTTTTAAAAATTTCCCTTTTGATTTATTCCTGTATGCATTGCCTATTCAGGAGTTTATTGTTGAATTTCTAAGTGTTCTTGAATTTTCAATTTTTCTTTTTAATATTGAATTTCAGTTTCATACCATTGTGGTTGGAAATGATACTTGATATGATTTCAATATTCTTGGATTTTGAAGACTTGTTTTGTGGCTTAACATATAATCTACCCTAGGAAATGTTCTTTGTGTACTTAAGAAAAATGGAAATTTTGCTGCTGTCGAGTGGAATGTACTGTATATGTCTGTTAGGTTCATTTGATATCAATTGTTATATGTTGAGAGGCTCCAATGTTGGATACATACATATTTATAATTGTGATAATTTCTTGATGACTGATAACCTTCTTTCCTTTGAGAGGTTTGACTTCAGGTGTTTTTTGCCTGATAATAGACTAGTCAGGCAAGTATCATTTTCATGGAGTATCTTTTTTCCAATCATTCAATTTTATGCTATATAAGGATTTAAAGTTAACATGAATCTCTTGTACACAGTATATAACTGAACTTTCTTTAATCCAGTCAGTCACCCTAGGGATTATTTAAATTGAAGTATAGTTGATTTATGATATTACATGAGTCTCAGTGCTACAACATATGGATTTAATATTTTTATAGATCATGCTCCACTTAGTTATTACAAAATAGTGGCTATATTCCCGTGTGTTGTACTATATATCCTTGTTTGTTTATTTTATATATAGGAGTATTAGATTTAGAGAAACAACTACTGTCTTTCTCTCCCTGCTTCACTCGCCCTACCAGTAACCACTAATTTGTTCTCTGTGAGTCTATTTCTATTTTGTTCTATACATTCCTTTCTTGTATTTTTTAGATTCCAGAGAAGTGAGAACATAGGGTATTCCCCTTTCTCTGACTTACTTAAGTAGGTATAAATATTGTAGGCCTATCCACTTTGTTGCAAGTGGCAGAATTTGATCCTTTATAATGGCTGAGTAATAGTCTATTGTGTATACATACCACATCTTCTTTATCCACTCATCTGTTGATGGACATTTAGTTTGCTTCCATATGTTGGCAATTGTAAATAATGCTGCTATGAACATTGGGATGCATGTATTTTGTCAAATTGGTGTCTTCATTTTCTTTGGACATATACCAAGCAGTGGAATTGTTGGCTAATATGATAATTCTACTTTTAGCTTTTATCAGGACCTCCATATTGTTTTCATAGTGCTTGTACCAATTTACAGTCTCACCAACAGTGTACTAGGATTCCCTTCTCTCCATGTCAGGAACAACATTTCATATTTGTAGACTCTGGAATAACAGCCATGTTGAGAGGGATGATGTGATGTCTCGCTGTGTTTTTTTTTGTGGGTCATTCATTAAGTTTAATTTACAAAAGAAGGTGATAGGCTGGATGTGATCTGCAGGTTTAGTTTGCTAATTCCTGGTATAGGTTAATTTGAGGAGAATTAATACCTTTACAATGTTATTTATTGCTTAATTTTTTCAGGGTGACATTTTTAAAAACTTTTCTCCCTAAAGGATATCTGAAGTCTATCGGTTTGTTTCCGTTTTATAAATTAGTTCATTTCTATCATTTTTTAGACTCCTATAAGTGATATCATACGATATTTGTCTTTTTCTATCTGACTCACTTCACTTAGAATGAAATAATGCCATTTGCAGCCACAGGGATGGACCTAGAGATGATCATGCTTTTTCATTTCTGAGTAATAATCGATTGTGTACATGTACCACTTTTTCTTTGTCCATTCATTTGTTGATAGACATTTTGGTTGCTTCCATGTCTTGGATATTGTAAATAGTGCTGCAGTGCATGTTTGGGTGTGCGTACATTTGTCTTTTTGAATTCTGGTTTTCTGCAGATGTACTCCCAGAAGCAGGACTCCTGGATGATATGGTAACTGTATTTTTACTTTTTAAAGGCATCTTACTGTGCTTTATAGTGACTGTTACCAGCTTACATCCCACCAACAGCATAGGAGGGTTCCCTTTTCTCCATGTCCTCTCCAGCATTTATGGTTCATAGACTTTTTGATGATGGCCATTCTGACTGTGCTAGGTGATACCTTGCTGTAGTTTTGATTGCATGTGTCTTATATTTCGAGATGTTGAGCATCTTTGCATGTGTTCTTTTAAACACTGTGAGAAACCGTGACAGTTGACATTGGCTTTTTGAAAGTCTGACTATTTTGAAATTTTTTTTCTATAACTACCACAGGACATTTGTTAAGAGCAGGTGTCATTTACACCCTGGCAGTCCTTGTGAATATTAAGTGCCCACAAGCACATGTTTTATAGTTGCTATTGTGGAAATGGGCACAAGCAGTTGGATTTCCTTCATGCCCCTCTCTGATTATTTTGGTAACCAGAGCCACTGTGGAAGATGGGCACCTGGATTGTAAATGAGTGTGGACTGTGCCAGAATAAACACCCCAAATCTTGTGTTTTGTTATTCTTGGGCTTTTTTTAATTTAATGTTTCTTTTTAACTGGAGTAAAGCTGTTTTAACATAGTGTATTTGTGGTAGGCATACAGAGTCTTGTTCAGTTGTATATATTCATATGTCTATTCATCTTCAGATTCTTTTCCCATATAGATTATTAGTGTTGAGTAGTCTTCCCTTTGTTATACAGTAGGTCTTTGTTGATTACCTATTTTATATGTGTTAGTGTGTAAATGTTTTTTCCCCAACCTCCTGATTTATTCCTTCCCCCCACCTTTCTCAGTGGGTAACCATAAGTTTGTTTTCTAAGTCTGTGAGTCTGTTTCTCTCTCTTTTATTTCTTTGGCTGCGAGGCAGGGATCGAAACCACACCCCCTGCAGCGGAAGCTCAGATTCTTAACCATTGGATCACCAGGAAAGTTCCTGTTTCTCTCTTGTAAATTAGTTCATTGGTATCAATTTTTAAATTTCAGCTATAAGTAGTATCATATGATATTTGACTTTCTCTTTCTGACTTCACTTAGTCCATCCATTATGCTGCAAATGGCATTCTTTCATTCTTTTTCATTTCTGAGTAATATTTCACTGTGAACATGTACCACTTCTTTATCCATCCATCTGCCAATGGATATTTTGGTTGCTTCCATGTTGTAGACATTGTAAATTGTGCTGCGGTGCACATATGGGCGCATGTGGGTTTTCCAATTCTGTTTTTCTCTTGATATACGCCTGGGAGTGGGACTGCTGGATCATATGGCAGCTCTAATTTTACCTTATAAAGGCACCTCCATACTGTTTTCCATAGTGGCTGTTACCACCTTAGATCCCAACATCAGCGTAGGTGGGTTCCCTTTTTTCTACAAACTCTCAAGCATTTATTGTTTGTAGACTTTTCGATGATGGCTATTCTGACTCACGCTAAGTGATCCCTCATTGTAGTTTTGATTTCCATGCTGCTAATAAACATGAATTAGAGCATCTTTTCAAGTGATCTTTTATACAGTGTGAGTAAAATGTACCTATTGAAATAGGATCCTGAAAGTCTCTTTCTTTTGGATTTTTTTTTTGCTTACCTACCCCTGGACATTTCCTGTTCGCAGGTGTCATTTACAGCCCTACAGACCTTGTGAATATTAAGAACCCATAAGCATTGGTTTTAAAGTTGCAGTTGTAGGAAAGGGCAGCAAGGCAGCAGAATTTATTCATACTCAACTTGATAGCTAAGGCAAACAGAGCCTCAGTGGAACTCCTGTTCCTAGGTTGTAAATTAAGAGTGGAAAATGCCAGGACAAATACCCAAAAGCTTGTGTCACATTACTTCTTGTTAATTTAATTTTTATTTCTTATTGGAGTAAATTTGATTACAATGTTTTATTTATTCTAGGTGTACAGAATCTGGATCATTCCTACATATATCTAATCAGGTTTAGATTCTTTCCCATCTTGGTCATTACAGAGCATTGAGTAGACCTGCCTTCGCATCCAGTAGCTCCTTCCTGATTATAATTTTATATGTATTATTCAATGTGTGTTAACACCAACCTTCTAATTTTTACATTCCTTTCACCTAAGTCTGTACGGGACTTCCTCTGTGAAAATATGTTCATGGGTATCAATTTTTAGATAACACCAGTAAATGATATCATCGGATATTTGTCTTTCTCTTTCTGACTTATTTATGTAGTATGATTGATTATCTCTAGGCTCATCTGTGGTGCTGCAAAAGGCATTGTTTCATCTTTTCCATAGCTAGTATTCCATTTTGTCCATGTACCACTTCTTTGTCCATTCATCTGTAGATGGACATTTTGATTGCATCCATGTCTGGCTATTTTAAATATCACTGCAGTGCACGTTTGGGTGCTGGGTCTTTCTGAATTCTGGTCTTCTTGGGTTATAGGCCCATTAGAGGTTCGGCAGAATCATATGATGGCTCAATTGTTACCTTTTAAAGGCACCTTCTTTCTGTTCTGATTAGTCGCTGTTACCAGTTTACATCCCAGCAACAGCACAGGAGGGTACACATTCTCAGAAACCCATTCCGCATTTGTGGTTCGCAGACATTTTTTTCTGATGGCCATTCAGACGACTGTGAGGTGATACCTTTTGTAGTTTAAAATTGCATGTCTCTGTTGAACATTTTTTCATGTCCCTTAAAAAAAAAGAAAAACACTGAGCAAATTTACCTGTTGAAATTGTCTTCTCGAGAGTTTGCCGTGCTTTGAATATTAATGTACATCCCTGACCCCATGATTTTTTTTGAGGGCAGGTGTCATTTACAGCCCTGCAGTCCTTGTGACTATTAAGTGACCATTAGCACTGTGTTTAACGCTGCTGTTGTGGTAAACAGCCACAAGGCGGCAGCATTATTACGTTCTCAACTCTTGTTACTAGGGCAACAGAGTCTTCCTGGATGTCGTGTTCCTCGGTTGTAAATTAGAGTGGAATGTGCTCGGAGAAAGCCCCGGAAGTTTATGTTTCCTTACTTAGGTTTGTTTTTTAAATTTAATTTATATTCCTTATCGGAGTCAATTTGATTAGAGTGTTGTGATTGTCTGGCTGTACAGAATCTGGTCAATTATTCCTATATATATCTTTTCATCTTCGGATCCTGTTACCACGTATGTTATTACAGAGTGTTGAGTAGACCTCCCTTGGTATTTGGTAGGTGTTTGGTCATTATATATTTTATATGTATTGCTGATTATATAATTCTTATAGTTTCTATGTTATATGTTTATATACATTTAACATACATTAGTATATGTATGTTACCCCCATAATCCTAATTTATCCATCCTCCCACCTTTCACTTTGGTTAACCATTGGTTTGTTTTATAAGTCTGTGAGTGTCTCTTTCTGTGGAAGTATGCTCACTGGTAGCAATCCTTAGGATAACATCTATAAATGATATCATAGGATATTTGTCATTCCCTTTTGACTTACTTAACGTAATATGATTATTCCTAGGCTCATCTGTAGTCATGAAAACGGCATTGTTCATTTTTTTCCGGGGCCAATATTCCATTCGGTACATATACCACTTCATCATTGTCCATTTATCTGTTCATGGACATTTTGTTGGCTTGCATGTCTTGGCTATTGTAGATATTGCTGCAGTGCATGTTTGCCTGTCTGATTCTTGTCTTAGGTTACAGGCCCATTAGGGGATCGGCCACAACTTATGGTAGCTCACTTTTTACCTTTTAAACGCAGCTCCATTCTGTTCTCATGATTAGCTGTTACTGGTTTACATCCAACCAGCAGCATAGTGGGTATGCATTTCTCCACAAACCCGTCAGCATTCATTGTTTGTAGACTTTTTACTGATGGCATTTTGAATATTGGGTGGTGAAATCTTTTTGTAGTTTGGATTTGCATCCAACCAATAATTCCTGATATTGAGCTCTTATCCATGTTCTTCTATTTTTTTAAATAAGAGAGTAAAACTTACCTCTTCAAATTGTTTTCCTGAAATTTTTTCTGTGTTTTTAAATTTTGCTATTACCTACCCCAAGACATTTTTAGGGAACACATGTCATTTACAGCCCTACAATTACTGTGAGTATTAAGGGACCGTTAGCCCTGTGTTTAAAGCTGCTGCTGTGGGATACGGCCACAAGGTGGCAGCATTTCTACATTCCTAAATCTGGTTACTAGGGCAGCAGAGCCTTCCCCCTGGAAGTCGTGTTCCTAGGTTGTAAATTAGAATGGAATCTGCCAGGAAAAACCCCAATAAGATTATGTCTCATAAGATTATGTCTCATTAATTGTTGTTCGTGGTTTTAATTTTTTTAATTGGGGTAATGAGGGCTTCCCTGGTGGCGCAGTGGTTGAGAGTCCGCCTGCCGATGCAGGCGACGTGGGTTCGTGCCCCAGTCCAGGAGGATCCCACATGCCGCAGAGTGGCTGGGCCCGTAACCCATGGCCGCTGAGCCTGCGCGTCTGGAGCCTGTGCTCCGTGACGGGAGAGGCCAAAACAGTGAGAGGCCCGCGTACCGCAAAAAAAATAAAAATAAATTGGGGTTTTCTAGGTTACACAGTTGGGTTCAATCAATATTATATATATCTATTCATGTATAGGTCTTCTTCCCATGTAAATTATTACTATATTTTAAAATTATTTTATTCATGTAATTTTGGCTGAGTTGGATCTTCATTGCTGTATGTGGGCTTTCCCTAGTTGCGATGAGCAGGGGCTACTCTTCATTGCGGTGCATGGGCTTCTCACTACAGTGGCTTCTCTTGTTGCACAGCACAGGTTCTGGCGTGCAGGCTTCAGTAGTTGTAGTGCATGGGCTCAGTAGTTGTGCTTCGTGGGCTGTAGAGCGCAGGCTCGATAGTTGTGGTGCACGATCGTAGTTGCTCTGCAGTATGTGGGATCTGCCCGGACCAGGGATCAAATCCGTGTCCCCTGCATTGTCAGGCAGATTCTTAACCAGGGCACCACCAGGGAAGCCCCTATGTAAATTATTGCAGAGAGTTCAGTAGACCTCCCTTGGTATATGGTTGGTCTTTTGGATATATGTATTTGTATACGTATGGTAACCCTAATCTTTTTCTTTTTGTGGCACGCGGGCCCCCCACTGCTGTGGCCTCTTCCGTTGCGGAGCACAGCCCCCGGATGTGCAGGCTCAGTGGCCATGGCTCACGGGCCTAGACGCTCCGCAGCATGTACGATCTTCCTGGACTGGGGCACGAACCCGTGTCCCCTACATCGGCAGGTGGACTCTTAACCACTGCGCCACAAGGGAAGCCCCACACCAGGACATTACTTGAGGGCAGTTGTCATTTACAACCCTGTAGTAATTGTGAATATTATATGACAATTAGCACTCGGTTTAAAGGTGCTGTTGCAGGAAACGGCCACAAGGTGGCAGCATTTCTACATTCCCAACGCTGGTTACTGGGCAAACAGAGCCTTCCTGGAAGTCCTGTTTGTAGCTTGTAAATTAGAGTGGAATGTGCCAGGACAAATCCCCCAAAACTTATGTCTCCTTATTTGCTGTTGGTATTCTTACTTTAATTTTTATTTTTATCAGAGAAAATTTGATTACACTGTTAGGTGTACAGAATCTATTTCATTGTTACATATATCTCTCATTGTTTGGTCATTATATATTTGTATGTGTTTGGTCATTATATGCAAACATTTTTTATGTTTAGAGATATAATACACATATCTGTGTATACATTAAAACAAATGAATGTATACACCAAAATGAAACAAAGCCATTTGCAACACTATAGGTAAGTCTAGAAGTAATCACGCAACTTGTAGTAAGTGAGAAAGTGAAAGACACATATGCTATCAATCATATCACTTACAGGTGTTACCTAAAAGTTGATACCAATGAAAATATTTCCACACAGAAAGGCAATCACAGATTCATTTAAGCAACTATGGTTCACCAAATGGAAAGTGGTGAGGATTCAATACATTATGATATTGGGGTTAACAGAGATATACAAACATTTGTGAAATAAAGAATTACCAAAGACCTATGGCATACCAAGAGAAGACTACCAAACATTGTGTCATAACCTACATGGGAAAAGGATCTGAAGAAGAATAGACATATGTATATGAGTAAAAGAACCACATCTTGCACACGTAGAAGAAACAAAACAGTAACCAGATTTGGTAAAAAGAAATGCTGCCGCCTTCTGGCCGTTTCACAAAACAGCAGCTTTAACCTAGCGATAATGGTCACTAAATACTCAAAATAATTGCAGGCCTGTAAATGAC
>NW_006796832.1:0-607 GCF_000442215.2 Lipotes vexillifer | reverse complement strand
GCCCTAATCCTAACCCGTACACAAACACTAATCCATGCGTAATCATGTATTCTAAACCTAAATTGTTGACGTACCCTAACCTGTCCTCTAAACAGTCCCCATTCTGTAACCCTAACCGTAACACTAAACATAAACATAAACCTTACCCGAAGCCTTACCTTAACCCATGCCTTAATCCTAACCCGTATATGAACACTAACCCATGCCCTAACACATACGCTAACCCTAAACTGTTGTGCTACCCTAACCTGTACCATAAATCATCCCCGTTCCCTAACCCTAACCTTAACCCTAACACTAAACCTTACCCGAAGCCTTACCCTGAACTGTGCCCTAATCGTAACCAGTACACTAACACTATCCCATGCCCTAACACATACACAAACACTAAAATGTTGGTGTCCCATAAACTGTACCCTAAATCGGCCCCGTACTCTAACCATAACCCTAATCTAACCCTAACCCTAACCCTTTCCTGAAGCCTTACCCTAACCCGTGCCCTAGTCCTCACCCATATACTAACACTAACCAGTGCCCTAACACGTACCCTAAACATAAAGCATTGTCGTACCCTAATCTGTAGCCTAAACCGTCCACATTCCCTAAC
>NW_006796831.1:0-1572 GCF_000442215.2 Lipotes vexillifer | reverse complement strand
CCTAGGAAAACTCCCACTTGGAAATTTCCAGGAAACACAGTAGCCCGAAGCAAGTCAAAATCCCAATCTAAAACTTCCCTAACTAGCTGGGAGATGCATTTCCAACTCATGCCCTCTTTCAATTTTTCCCAATAAACCTTTGATGAAAAACATAATTTTAAAATGTGTGTGTGCATGTTACATACACACACAGACATACACACACCCCTCTCAAGTTTGCCCACATCCATTTATGAAAGCATACTTCATAAAGAAGAGTACTCTTTTTAAATTTATTTTATTGAAGTATAGTTGATTTACAAAGTTGTGTTAATTTCTGCTGTACAGTAAAGTGATTCAGTTATACATATATATACATACTTTTTCATATTCATTCCCGTTATGCTTTATCACAGGATATTGAATATAGTTCCCTGTGTTATAGGACCTTGTTGTTTATCCATTCTACATATAATAGTTTATATCTGCTAACCCCAAACTCCCAATGCATCCTTCCCCGGCTCCCCCTTCCCCTTGGTAACCACAAACCTGAAGAACAGAGTACTTTAATCTGGTTCTTGCAAGGGTTTGTCCCACCTCAATTCAGATGCAAGCCTTATGTTTCAAGCCCACCTACCTCCACCCTCAACTAATTGAGACTCTTCTTTAGTGATCAAAGTAAAAACTTTCCTTCTGCTCTACCCTCTGCTTCACTGAGGTAGAAATCTAAGCATCTCTCTTATAAATCTCCAATTCCCTGGATGTAAAATAATGGATAGTCAAATTGCTTGTGTACTTTTATAAAACACCAGGCTATGAAAAGAAATTGGGCTTAGAATTTATGTTCATATTTTAATAACTGGTATAGGTAACTTTCCTATTTTTTGCCTAGTTAATTTTACATGCTGAGAGAGTTCCCAGAGATACAGGCAGGGTAAAGGGTAGGAGAAGGAAGATGGACAGTGTAATTTGAATGAGAAAGATGTGCTGTGATACTTTTCCTTTCAAATTACCTGACAATTCAAGAGACATGGGTTATATATTAAGGAAAGAATGTAGTTCCAGACAGCATATCCCTGTCTGCCTGGGACTGTCTTAGATAAATGGACAGCTTTCTATACAGTGGAAGTTAGATATTATATTCATGATAAAGGGTTTGACTGACAGATCAGTATCTGAGTAACACCTGGCATATCATTACCTTCATGAAAATAAAGACAGCCATCCTGAAATCATCAGCTGAGCTTTTGGTTGGGGGTGGGCCTGAATAACTAAAATCAGGAGTGCCGTAGTGCTTAACATTTCCACAAAAATCCACAGATCAGAGAAGCTATATGTGAAAACAATATAAAGTAAATGTAAAACAATATAAAGTAAATGTAAAACAAGTATCAATAAACATTTTTGAATTATTTCACTCATGAATTGTTTTATGAAACATAAAATCTTTCAAGCCTTTTCTTTTTTGTTTTTGTTTTTTTTGTTTTTGTTTGCGGTACACAGGCCTCTCACTGTTGCGGTCTCTCCTGCTGCGGATCACAGGCTCCGGACGCACAGGCTCAGCGGCCATGGCTCACGGGCCCAGCCGCTCCG
>NW_006796829.1:0-394 GCF_000442215.2 Lipotes vexillifer | reverse complement strand
CATTTTTACCTAATTAATAAACATTTGATATTGGCTTGAGGGGGACAAGAGGTAGCAAACTGAGCTAATATATATAAAGCAGTGAAGGTTGTAAATGGATAAGAAGCCTGGCTCATTACAGGTGCTGAATTGATAGGAGTGATTATAAAGATGCTGGGAAAATATGGGGTATCCAGTAATTGATGGGAGCTAGCATTTGAGGCTACTCCTGAGGGTGAGAGAAATTACCAAGTGGGAAGCACTGAGTCACTGAAGTCACTCTTTCATAACGTCATAGTTTTTAGCTAACATAATGTCATATGTTAGCTTGGGACAGCCAAGCTAATATTTTCTCAAAAATTACAGAGAAAAGAATATCTTTACACTCAAGCAAAAAAAAAAAAAAAAAAAGGTC
>NW_006796828.1:0-4351 GCF_000442215.2 Lipotes vexillifer | reverse complement strand
CCTGCCGATGCAGGGGACGCGGGTTTGTGCCCCGGTCCGGGAGGATCCCACGTGCCGCGGAGCAGCTGGGCCTGTGAGACATGGTCACTGAGCCTGTGCGTCCGGAGCCTGTGCTCCGCAACGGCAGAGGCCGCAACAGTGAGAGGCCCGTGTACCACAAAAAAATTTTCTACCTGACCCCAAACATTCCCATTTGATTTTCCCCCCCAGAGGCCTGGCCAGCGGAGATGTTCTGAACTGGCGGATGTTACTGGAACCCCTGGGCTATGACACACACTTATTTAAAAGGATTTCCCCAAGAAGCTGCCTTTCAGGTGAACCCCCATCACACCTGCAGTCTCCCTACCCACCTTGAGGACCAGGCTGATATGAGGCCCTGGGAGAGGCCCCTGGGAGAGACATGGCAGTCTTCCGGTCCTGGAAAATGAAGCCTGTTTTTGTTTCCCCTGAGGTCAGTGGTGTCCTCCATCTTTAAGCTCCTGTCACAGTATTGGAAAGAAAAACCAATCTGACAAACAACATTTACTACTAGGAAACCACCCAGAGACTCGGGCCTCTGCTTTCCCTGTGCTCACAGCCGAGTGTCTAGGTTTTCCTAAAAACCTCCCCCTACCTAGTTTCTCTGTGCATATATCACTGTATTTTGGACACTTGGCTCTTAAAATTGTCTCCAAGCCTCTTTGGCATTGGATAAAAATGTCTGCATAATTAAAAATAAGCCAGCAAACAAGGAGCATTCGTTAAGTGTTCGAGAACATTTCCAATGCACAGTGTGAAACAAGAGGTGCGCTCTGAGGGCACCCCTCTCTGCTCCGTCTTCAGGAGCTGAGCGCAGGCTGCGTCCCATTATTTGAGCTTTGTGGTCCCGAGCCACTGCTGTTTTATTAATTTTTTTATCTATAATTCTAAACTACTCTTGCATTTATTAGAACAATAGGGAAGCTTATTGAGGTGGTATTTTTATTAAAAATTCTATTAACTTTTGCTATCAGTACAGTTGTAGATTAATTAATTTTTACTACTTTTCTAAAGCAAAAAATATTAGAGCTGATCCCAAGTCACTTCAAATGTGAAACAAGCCAAATCAGAAAAAGAGCAGCTCAGCGCGAGAGATCTCACCAGTTTAGATTAGGAAGAGGTTTACGGTCGATGGGGGGTTTGCGAAGCGGATGTGTCTTCACCTGGGGGTGGTTCAGGCCGAGTTCTGCTTTGTTCTGTCTGTGTTGATTCTCAGAGAGAGACGCATGTAGACTTACTCTTTTAGTTTGCTGGGGGGGGGGTTGTTTTGTTTTGTTTCTGGAGTGGGTGCACACTTCTATGAAGATTTTTTTTTTTTACGTGAAATTTACATAACATGAAATTCACCATCATAAAGTGGACATCGTTAGTACAATCACAATACTGTGCAACCACCGCCTCTATTCAAAGGTCTCTCCTCATCCCCAAGGAAACCCCGGACCCATTAGCGGTCACTTTCTGATTCCGCCTCTCCCAGCCCCTGGCCTCCACTAATCTTTGTCTCTGTGGAGTTGCCTGCTCTGGAAGGTTCACATAAATGGAATCATACACTACGGGGCCTGTTTTTCTGGCTTCCTTCACTGAGCATTGTGTTTTCCGGGTTCATCCAGGTTGCAGCCTGTGCCAGGGCTTCGTTCCTTTTTACAGCCAAGTCATCGTCCAGTGTGTGTACAGCATGCCTGCTTAGCCATCACCTGTCGTGGACACTTGTTTCCACCTTTTGATCGTCGTGCTTGGAGCTGCTGTGAACGCGCGTGAACATGTGTGTGTTTGAGGCCTTGTTTTCAGCTCTTCCGGCTGCAGACCTGCTAGTGGAGCCGCTGGATCACGCGATCACTCTCTGTGTTTTCTACTCTCCTGCTCTTGCTGTGAATTTCCTTCCTCCCCGTCCCAGTTAGACAGCTGTAGAGTGACACACGGGGTGGTGATGGTGACGAGAGTCACCTGCCCTGGCGGGGACTGCCTCCCTGAGGGGCTGCGGGGGGTGGAGACGGGAGAGTCCTCTGCGGCTCTTTGTACGGCTCCGTATTTCCTGAGATGCCCGTGCGTGGGTCCCAGGATGGGCGTCAGGCCCCCTCGGTGTTTTCTGGAAGAGAATGGATACCACTGTCAGCCACATCCATTTCTTCCCCCTAAACTTGCTTCATTTTATTTTATTTTTTTTTAATAAATTTATTTTTATTTATTTTTGGCTGCTTTGGGTCTCCGCTGCTGTGCGCGGGCTCCCTCTAGTTGTGATGAGCGGGGGCCACTCTTCACTGCAGTGCGCGGCCTTCTCATTGCAGTGGCTTCTCTTGTGTCGGAGCATGGGCTCTAGGCGCGGGCTTCAGTAGTTGTGGTGCACAGGCCTAGTTGCTCCGCGGCATGTGGGATCCTCCCGGACCAGGGCTCGAACTCGTGTCCCCTGCGTCGGCAGGCGGATTCTCAACCACTGCGCCACCAGGGAAGTCCCTTGCTTCATTTTAAAATGAAATATGTTAAAATCTTCCAACACTCCAACCAGCAGTACCCGACCAAGGGGACAGGCGAGGGCCAGCCTGTCCTGAGCCCCCCGCTGCATCCGGCTCTGCACTGGGCCCTGCTTTCTCTCCACTCCGTACCCTGGAAAGATGGGTTTGGCCGTCCCTTATTTGCACAGACAGAGATTAGCTGACATGCCCAGAAGGTGGAAGAGTCAGATGTGCCTGTCCTCCAGACCTGTTACCCTGAGAGGGAGACGGTCAGGCACAGACCCCCAAAGGATGGAAGGAGGACCCTCCCTGCAAGTTGCCCCGTCAGAGAGAGGCAGGTGCTCCGTGAACCGGAGCAGATCCAAGGTGGCTTTCACTTTCCATGTCATCCTGGCCTAGGGGGCTCCGACGGAGTGGGCGCTCGCGGCAGCCCTGACCCCCCAGAAGCGGCTGTCGGTTAGGGCAGCGCGTGGCCAGCCGGCGGCTTCTTCACTTACCCCTCCGTGGCTGCGGCGCGGACCCCACCAGTGTGCCCAGCAGCGGCGAGCCCCTCCAGCGAATGTTCACGGAGACGGCAAGGTGTGAACCAGCTGAACGAGCGCCTAGGCCTGGTGTTGGACATCCCAGGCTGATGCCCGGCCACAGCCGACAGGCGGCACGGGAGCCGTGGCCTGGAGGTGGGAGAGAAGGGGGACGGCAGGAAGGCGCTGGCCGTGGACGCCTGTGCCCCGTGCCCCAGCCAAGCAGAACAGCCCTGGGTGGAATGTGCAGCCCGCCGGTCAACGGCAGGCCTCACGCACAAGGCACATGTGGCGCCCAGGTGTTCGGGCTTCTCTCTGGCAGCCAGCCAGCCACAAGGACTCTCTCTCTCCCCATCCTCTGACCTCCCCACCCTCAGCATTACCCTAGGAACACTCTGGGTTGCTGTGTTTGGAGAACGAAGCCCAGGGCACAAACTGACTTCCGTCTGCAAACTGAGGCTTGGTTCTCAGCCCTTGACCCACCCTCCACTGGCTGTCCTCTGCTCGGGCTGGGGTCTTCAGGACGAAGGGCCAGGAGCATTGGAGCTGATGCTCCCAGTGCTTTGAAAGCCAGTGTGTTGCCTAATTAGACCATCTGGATATGAGAGGTGTCCAGATTCATGGAAATCCAAACCCAGTGGAAGGTGGAGACTTCCTTGGGAGTGCTGTGTAGGGAGCCTTCTTCTAGCTTTGGGTGTGTTCCCAGGCTCCGGGACAGAAGCTTCCCTCCAGGCCACAGACCAGGATGTGCAGGAGGGCCCTGCAGGCTGGTGAGGCAGCTGGAAGCCATGGCCGCCCCATGTCCCCTCCGCCTGCGCTTCTGCTTAGAGGGGAGCTTGGGGTTTAGGAAGGGCGTTCACACACTGCACTTGAAGTTTCTTCTCTCTGGAGAGAGTCGTCCTGGAGAACTGATTGCCGAGAGCAGACTGGAGCCCGAGGGTGGCGAGGTCTGCCTTCCTGCGGGAGGAGGGTGGACACTGGTGGCCACCAGGGAGCTGGGGCGATGACTTGTCTATCAAACTGTGCAAGTGTCAGTACACTTATCAGAATAAGCGCTGGCCCATATGCATGGGGCCAAAAATAGATGAGGCCAGGCCTGAACGCGATCAGGCTGGCTGCTAAAGGAAAACACAGGACGCCAATGAGAGAGTCTATAAACGTGACCCTGTTTGTTTTACGAGGTTCTTGGGGGAAATGTTTTTAAAAAGTTGAATTCTGGGTGTTTGTTCCTGATATTTCTTTCTTTCTTTTTTCTTTTTTAAACATCTACTTGGTTGTGTATTTCTTTTTAAATTTTTATTTATTTATTTATTTGGCTGCGTTGGGTCTTCATTGCTGCATGTGGGCTTTCTCTAGTTGTGG
>NW_006796827.1:0-2099 GCF_000442215.2 Lipotes vexillifer | reverse complement strand
ACCCATGTCCCCTGCATCGGCAGGCGGACTCTCAACCACTGCGCCACCAGGGAAGCCCCCTTTCTGTTCTTAGGATAAGTCCCACGAAGGATATACAGTCAAAATCATGAGTTTTAAAGTCAGTTTCTTATTTTTCCATGCGGTTATGCCAGTAACTTGAAATATACTTTGATTCATGACTTTCTCTTTTAGGAAATACTTTGCATTTTCTTTTAAAAAATAATTATGTAAAGTAGTTACATGATGCCAAAGTGAAAACTATAAGACAGAGTATATGAAACGAAGTCTAGCTTCCACACCCATTCTTTTCACCTTGTTCTTTTCTTACATATAACCCTTTTTTATTAGTTTGTAATTTAGTCTGCCATTGCTGCTTCTTTAAAATGTCAGCAAATGCACCACACCTTTCTTAGGAGAGAAGCAACATATAAATGGCCTCAGCCTTGCTTTTTTCACTTAAACAATATATCCTAGCGTCCCACGGCCTCCACAGAGATGGTCTTCATTCCTTTGTACAGCTGCACAGAACTGCATTGTGTGGATGTACCGTGCTTTATTCAACCAGTCCTCTGTGGATGGACATGTGGGTTCAACAAACATTTACTGCATAACTAAATTGTGCCAGGCACTGGAGAGCAAGGCATGGTGTCTGGCCTCTGGTAACTCAGAGTGTAGAGAGGGTGAACACTTGCAATACAAGTACTTTCCTAAGGGAGTGAGATCTTGGATCCACTTAGCACAAAGGGCACATGGAACAGGGAAGACAGTGTCCCACACAGGCGGGATACAGTAACTGTCTGTGGATTGCCATCTTGCTCCCATAGAGGTCAATATCTGGGAGATCTTGATAGGGGAGAATCCCCTTGGGAGGAGTTTTTAATCAATGTTTGAAATTGCTTAGAAAATGATGAGCGCCACCAATTGGCCGGAGAAAGAAAGACCAAGGGAAAGACGTAGAAAGGAAGGGTCCTAACCATAAAATTCCCCTGAAAAGAAAAAATGTAAGTTAATACAGGAGCTGTGGTTTAACAATAAGAACTAACACCTGTATAAAATTTACCACGGACCAGAAATTGCTCTAAGCCGTTTAAGTATATTTAACTTTAACAATTCTACGAAGCAGGGACTATTTCACCTTCGAAAAAAATTAGTGCACGGAGAGGTCGCCGAACTTTCCATCAAGGTCACAGAACGGGCGAGGGGGGTTGGGAGCGAGAAAGCACTCGCAGTCAAGATCCGCAGATAGGCTATCTGTAAGCGTTGCCGTCTCCAAGGCGGGACGAAAGCCCTTAAGTTTCCCTTCACTCTCACAGCCCCCTGGGGACCAGAGCCTACTCTTAGCACTCCCCGGGCGCGGCCTCTCCACCCCAAGATCCGAAAACCCCGCAGGTCGTGCTCTAAGCGCCTTGCGGCTCGGGGGCCAGAAAAATCCCAAAGCCCAGAGGCAACCTGCGGGACGGTGGGCGCAAACTAGGCCGGCCGGCGGGGCAAGGTGCGTTTGAGCCTCGGTGCGGGGCCGCACGCCGCGCACGCCTCCACGAAAAGCGGCGCCGCCTGCTCTCCGACTCCTTCCGGTGTCCGCCACCAGGTTCTAGGCGTTCCCGCCCACGTCCTGGCGCAAATACGGTGTGCTTCCCCGGGCACCAACCACACAACGAAAGTTATGAGAAGTAACCGGCAAACGCCCAGGCAAAGCCAGGGACCGTGACCAGCCCCCGGGGAACCCAAAATCTAAAGTTCTCAGGTCCACCGTCCGAGGAGCCGCAGCGACAATAAGTCGCACGGGGCCGTGGCTCCTTCCGCTGCCCCCACCCCTACCACTTAAGAGGTGCCGACCCCGCCCCGGGGGCCGCCCGAACACACGCGGGGAAACACCTCACGTCCACACCCGCGGGCGGGCCCGAGCCACACCCGGATCAGCCGCGTTTCTAACGAAACCCCCATCGTCGCAGGCCATTTTCAAACTCCTCGCTTACCAGCGACTTTCGCCTTTTTTCCTTTTCAAAAGCCCACGGCAATCAACATTAAAAAATCTAGCTGCAGGAGACGCGGGTTCGTGCCCCGTTTCGGGAAGATCCCACATGCCGCGGAGCGGCTGG
>NW_006796826.1:0-460 GCF_000442215.2 Lipotes vexillifer | reverse complement strand
CAGGGCCTTCCTCCCAACAGGGCCCCCAGGGCCCCGCCTGCCCAGCTCCTCCAGAGGGGAGCCTCCAGAGTCAGGCCCGCATCGGCGGGGCGGGGATGGGGAGTGTCTGAAGGGGCACATTCGCAGCCCCACCTCCGACCCACCTTCCCAACACTTGGTGCCTCAGCTCCTGAGCCAGTCCGGGTGCTAGAGCATGGACCGGCTTCGTATTTTCCCAGTTTCCACCCCCTCCCCTTTTCAGGCTTAGATCTCAGCTTTCTCCTCTCTGCCAAGCTGGTCACCACTTATCTGTCATTTAGCTGCTCCTAAAACTTGCTCAGTAATCTCAACTGCTGCTGTTTCCTCTCCTGTTCTTTTTTTTTTTTTGCGGTACGCGGGCCTCTCACTGCTGTGGCCCCTCCCTTTGCGGAGCACAGGCTCCGGACGCACAGGCTCAGCGGCCATGGCTCACAGGCCCAGC
>NW_006796825.1:0-348 GCF_000442215.2 Lipotes vexillifer | reverse complement strand
AGGTCACCACAGAGCACTGAGCTGAGCTCCCTGTGCTATACAGCAGGTTCCCACTAGCTGTCTGTTTTACACATGGTAGTGTATTTACGTCAAACCTAATCTCCCAGTTCATCCCACCCTCCCCTTCCCCCACTGTGTCCACACATCTGTTCTCTACCTCTGTGTTTCTATTCCTGCCCTGCAAATAGATTCATCTGTACCATTTTTCTAGATTCCAAATATATGCGTTAATATACGACATTTGTTTTTCTCTTTCTGACTTACTTCGTTCTGTATGACAAACTCTAGGTCCATCCACATCTCTACAAATGACCCAATTGCATTTCTTTTTATGGCTGAGTAATATTC
>NW_006796824.1:0-741 GCF_000442215.2 Lipotes vexillifer | reverse complement strand
CATGGGTTGGTGTTAGCTTACGTGTTTGGATTAGGGCACGGGTTAGGATAAGGCTTCGGGTAAAGGTTAGTGTTAGGGTTAGGGTTAGGGTTAGGGTTAGGGTTGGGGTTAGGTAACGGGAATGGTTTAGGGTACAGTTTAGGGAACGGTTTAGGGTACAGTTTAGGGAACGACAACGGTTAGGATTAGCATACATGTTAGGACACGTGTTAGTGTTAGCATACGGGTTAGGATTAGGGCACGGGGTCGGGTAAGGCTTCGGGTTAGGGTTCGGACTAGGGAACAAGGATGGTTTAAGGTACAGGTTAGGGTATGACAACAGTTTAGGGTTAGCATACGTGTTAGGGCTAGGGTTACTATTAGCCTAAGAGATAGGGTTAGGGCACGTGTTAGAGTAAGGGTTAGTGTTAGCGTTAGTGTTAGGGTTAGGATTAGGGAGCGGGGATGCTTTATGGTACAGTTTAGGGTAGCACAATGGTTTAGAGTTAACGTACATGTTAGGGCATGTGTTAGTGTTAGCGTACGGTTTAGGATTAGGGCACAGTTTAGTGTAAGGTTTTGGGTAAGGGTTAGGGTTAGGGTTAGGGAACGGGGATGGTTAAGGTTACAGGTTAGGTTATGACAATGATTTAGGTTTGGCATACATGTTAGGGCATGGCTTAGTGTTAGCGTACGCTGTAGGATTAGGGCTCAGGTAAGGGTAATGCTTTGGGTAAGTGTTAGGGTGAGGGTTAGGGTTAG
>NW_006796823.1:40536-54796 GCF_000442215.2 Lipotes vexillifer | reverse complement strand
TTTTGTCTTTGGCCTACAGATTCTGTACAGTTCCAAAGTTAACTTATGTCAGCCCATTTGTCCGACTACCAACAGTGAGTTTTTTCATACATTTCTGAATCAGTTAGATACTTTGTTACATTCTGTACTCCAGTCTTTGAGACTCCCATATCCTAAGTAGCTAAGTTTGAATAGATTGTAAATTACTTGTTGGGTTGTAAAAATATGTGGGTGTAGCCAAATGCATAGTGAAGGTATTCACCACTAAAGTATGATATGGACTACTTCAACCACATATTCTGTAAACTGTTTACCATGTCAGTTTTGCCTTTTCTAGAATGTCATATAAAGGAGGCCATACAGTGTGTAGCACTTCAGGCTGGACTCTTTCACTTAGCAATGTAAGTGTTAGATGCATCTATTTTTTTTTTTTTTTACACGGTTGATGATCCATTCCTTTATATCTCTGAATACTATTGCACTGCATGTATATGAGAGGAAAAATAATTTTCCCTCTACACTTCTGTGTTCTTTATTGAGATCCGCCTTGTGGTAAAAAGAGACGAACTGGAGAAAACAATCAGAAGTTTAATATATACCATGCATCCCTCCTGTATACTTGAAAGATACCCAGGAAAACTGAGTCACTCTCTGAAATGGCCCAAGCCGTTACCTTAGATGCTTCTGCTGAGAAGAAAAAAAGATGTTAGGGAATGGAGGCAGCCATTTAAGGGATGTTATTAGGCAAAGCCCAGTAAAAAAGGGTATGGTTGTTACACAGGTTTACATCCAGGCCTATTTCGTTGACAAGGTTTTTTTTTTTTTTGAAACATTTATTTACTTGGCTGTGCCGGATCTTAGTTGCGGCCTGTGGAATCTTTAGTTGCAGCATGCGGGCTCTTAATTGCAGCATGCAGGATCTAGTTCCCTGACCAGTGATTGAACCCTGGTCCCCTGCATTGGGAGCACGGAGTCTTAACCACTGGACCAGCAGGGAAGTCCCAACAAGCTTTTCTTGATATTTAGTCATCATTCAGTTCCTGGTCCAGAGAGGGATATACCCTTACAAATAGAGATATCCTTACTAAATATAAATTTACCTCCTAAAACGGCATTTTCTACTTGGTTTTGAAAGATTCTCCTGGGTCTGCTGTTTCTTAATCAGTCCAAAATAATCCTTTTGTCAAATGGGCATATTTTTGGGTGGTGTATTCTGTTCCCCTTGACATGTATGTGCCCTAATTTGCTTATGAATTCATCTACAGAAGGACATCCTGTTACCTTTAAGTTTTTATCCATTATGAATAGAGCTGCTGTGCATTACTTGATGCTCGTAGGGTTGAACACAGTTTTTCAAAGCAGTTGTCTAAATACAAGAGGTACACTTCTTGGATCCTAAGGTGAGACTTTTTAGATTTGGAAAAAACTGCCAAACTGTCTTCCAAAGTTGGTTGTACATGCATTCCACCAGCATCTTGAGTTTATTCTTGTATGCTTATTTACTGCCTGTTTATCTTCTTGGGCCAGGTGTGTGTTTCAATCTTTACCAAATTTTAGTGGTGTTGTTGGCATAACTTGAATACAAATCCTTTATCAGATATGTGTTTTGGAAATAGTTTCTTGCAGTTTGTGGTTTGTCTTCCGATTTTCTGAATAAGATTACCAGACCCAAAGTCATGAAGATTATCTTTTTTTTCCTAGGATTTTTCTAGTTTGGTAATTTAAATTTGTCTATGGGCATTTTGAGTGAATTTTGGTTTAAGTTGTAAAGTTTGTGTCTACATTCATTTCATTACATATGGTTTGTAATTAATTGCTCCTTAACCATCTTTTGAGAAGATAAAGTGAGATACTTGGCTCCATTTCAGTTTGGATTTCCAAACTTAGTATATACAGCAGAACTGCCTTCCAGATGAGGCCTCTGGGTTTGTGAGTGCGGCACTCCCGACCCTTTTCTCACATCCCACAGGGGGTCCTGAACCCACCTGTGTGACGTTGGGGGCACAGGTGCACCCTGCCCACAGACTTTGCTCTGTGACAAGCAGACAGGAGCTTTGTCTCCTGTCAGGGCCTAGGTTTCTGGACCATGAGGCATTGTCCACACTGACAGGAGCTGGGTTTTCTCAGGAACCACTGGTGAGGAGACTCCACAAGAGGAAAAAATGAGCAAGTGTGGAGAATCTTCCTGTGCAGCTGACTGCTGGGTGGGTGGGGTGCATCTTCAGGGGACTCAGGAGAGAAAGGGTTTAATGTGGAATACTGTGCACTTTTAGTTAGTTTTATGTGCAGTGTAGATGGTGACCAGTGTCGTTCTTTGGAGTCTGGTGTTTAGTTTTCCTGGCACTGTTTGATGATGGCTTTAGGTAGAATAAACATTTTTTTTTACATCTTTATTGGAGTATACTTGCTTTACAATGGTGTGTTAGTTTCTGCTTTATAACAAAGTGAATCAGTTATACATATATAGATGTTCCCATATCTCTTCCCTCTTGCGTCTCCCTCCCTCCCACCCTCCCTATCCCACCCCTCCATGCGGTCACAAAGCACCGAGCTGATCTCCCTGTGCTATGCGGCTGCTTCCCACTAGCTATCTATTTTACGTTTGGTAGTGTATATATGTCCATGCCACTCTCTCACTTTGTCACAGCTTACCCTTCCCCCTCCCCATATCCTCAAGTCCATTCTCTAGTTGGTCTGTGTCTTTATTCCTGTCTTAACCCTAGGTTCTTCATGACATTTTTTTTCTCAAATTCCATATATATGTGTTAGCATACGGTATTTGTCCTTCTCTTTCTGACTTACTTCACTCTGTATGACAGACTCTAGGTCTATCCACCTCATTACAAATAGCTCAATTTCGTTTCTTTTTATGGCTGAGTAATATTCCATTGTATATATGTGCCACATCTTCTTTATCCATTCATCCGACGATGGGCACTTAGGTTGTTTCCATCTCCGGGCTATTGTAAATAGAGCTGCAATGAACATTTTGGTACATGACTCTTTCTGAATTCTGGTTTCCTCAGGGTATATACCTAGTAGTGGGATTGCTGGGTCATATGGTAGTTCTATTTGTAGTTTTTTAAGGAACCTCCATACTGTTCTCCATAGTGGCTGAACCAATTCACATTCCCACCAGCAGTGCAAGAGTGTTCCCTTTTCTCCACACCCTCTCCAGCATTTATTGTTTCTAGATTTTTTGATGATGGCCATTCTGACTGGTGTGAGATGATATCTCATTGTAGTTTTGATTTGCATTTCTCTAATGATTAATGATGTTGAGCATTCTTTCATGTGTTTGTTGGCAGTCTGTATATCTTCTTTGGTGTTTAGGTCTTCTGCCCATTTTTGGATTGGGTTGTTTGTTTTTTTTTTGTTGTTGTTATTGAGCTGCATGAGCTGCTTGTAAATTTTGGAGATTAATCCTTTGTCAGTTGCTTCATTTGCAAATATTTTCTCCCCTTCTGAGGGTTGTCCTTCGGTCTTGTTTATGGTTTTCTTTGCTGTGCAAAAGCTTTGCAGTTTCATTAGGTCCCACTTGTTTATTTTTGTTTTTATTTCCATTTCTCTAGGAGGTGGGTCAAAAAGGATCCTGCTGTGATTTATGTCATAGATTGTTCTGCGTATGTTTTCCTCTAAGAGTCTGATAGTTTCTGGCCTTACATTTAGGTCTTTCATCCATTTTGAGCTTATTTTGGCATATGGTGTTAGGGAGTGATGTAATCTCATACTTTTACATGTACCTGTCCAGTTTTTCCAGCAACACTTATTAAAGAGGCTCTCCTTTCTCTACAGTACATTCCTGCCTCCTTTATCAAAGATAAGGTGATCATATGTGTGTGGGTTTATCTCTGGACTTTCTATCCTGTTCCATTGATCTATATTTCTGTTTTTGTGCCAGTACCATACTGTCTTCATTACTGTAGCTTTGTAGTATAGTGTGAAGTCAGGGAGCCTGATTCCTCCAGCTCCGTTTTTCGTTCTCAAGATTGCTTTGGCTATTCGGGGTCTTTTGTGTTTCCATACAAATTGTGAAATTTTTTGTTCTAGTTCTGTGAAAAATGCCAGTGGTAGTTTGATAGGGATTGCATTGAATCTGAAGATTGCTTTGGGTAGTAGAGTCATTTTCAGAATGTTGATTCTTCCAATCCAAAAACATGGCATATCTCTCCATCGCTTTGTATCATCCTTAATTTCTTTCATCAGTGTCTTATAATTTTCTGCATACAGGTCTTTTGTCTCCTTAGGTAGGTTTATTCCTAGATATTTTATTCTTTTTGTTGCAATGGTAAATGGGAGTGTTTTCTTGATTTCACTCTTTCAGATGTTTTCATCATTAGTGTATAGGAATGCCTGAGACTTCTGTGCATTAATTTTGTATCCTGCTACTTTACCAAATTCATTGATTAGCATTAGTGGTTTTCTGGTAGCATCTTTAAGATTGTCTATGTATAGTGTCATGTCATCTGCAAACAGTGACGGCTTTACTTCTTTTCCAATTTGGATTCCTTTTATTTCTTTTTCTTCTCTAATTGCTATGGCTAAAACTTCCAAAACTATGTTGAATAAGAGTGATGAGAGTGGGCAACCTTGTCTTGTTCCTGATCTTAGTGGAGGTGCTTTTAGTTTTTCACCATTGAGGACTATGTTGGCTGTGCGTTTGTCATATATGGACTTTATTATGTTGAGGAAAGTTCCCTCTGTGCCTGCTTACTGGAGGGTTTTTTTCATAAATGGGTGTTGAATTTTGTCAAAAGCTTTGTCTGCATCTCTTGAGATGACCATATGGTTTTTCTCCTTCAATTTGTTAATATGGTGTATCACATTGATTGATTTGCGTATATTGAAGAATCCTTGCATTCCTGGAATAAACCCCACTTGATCATGGTGTATGATCCTTTTAATGTGCTGTTGGATTCTGTTTGCTAGTATTTTGTTGAGGATTTTTGCATCTATGTTCATCAGTGATATTGGCCTGTAGTTTTCTTTCGTTGTGACATCCTTGTCTGGTTTCGGTATCAGGGCGATGGTGGCCTCATAGAATGAGTTTGGGAGTGTTCCTCCCTCTGCTATATTTTGGAAGAGTTTGAGAAGGATAGGTGTTTGCTCTTTTCTAAATGTTTGATAGAATTCTCCTGTGAAGCCATCTGGTCCTGGGCTTTTGTTTGCTGGAAGATTTGTAATCACAGTTTCAATTTCAGTGCTTGTGATTGGTCTGTTCATATTTTCTATTTCTTCCTGATTCAGTCTTGGCAGGTTGTGCCTTTCTAAGAATTTGTCCATTTCTTCCAGGTTGTCCATTTTATTGGCATAGAGTTTCTTGTAGTAATCTCTCATGATCTTTTGTATTTCTGCAGTGTCAGTTGTTACTTCTTTTTCATTTCTAATTCTATTGATTTGAGTCTTCTCCCTTTTTTTCTTGATGAGTCTGGCTAATGGTTTATCAATCTTGTTTATCTTCTCAAAGAACCAGTTTTTAGTTTTATTGATCTTTGCTATTGTTTCCTTCATTTCCTTTTCATTTATTTATGATCTGATCATTATGATTTCTTTCCTTCTGCTAACTTTGGGGATTTTTTGTTCTTCTTTCTGTAATTGCTTTAGGTGCAAGGTTAGGTTGTTTATTCGAGATGTTTCCTGTTTCTTAAGGTAGGATTGTATTGCTATAAGCTTCCCTCTTAGAACTGCTTTTGCTGCATCCCACAGGTTTTGGGTTGTCGTGTCTCCACTGTCATTTGTTTCTAGGTAGTTTTTGATTTCCTCTTTGATTTCTTCAGTGATCACTTCGCTATTAAGTAGTGTATTGTTTAGCCTCCATGTGTTTGCATTTTTTTGCCGATCTTTTCCTGTAATAGATATCTAGTCTCATAGCGTTGTGGTCAGAAAAGATACTTGATACAATTTCAGTTTTCTTAAATTTACCGATGCTTTTTTTGTGACCCAAGATATGATCTATCCTGGAGAATGTTCCATGAGCACTTGTGAAAAATGTGTATTTTGTTGTTTTTGGATGGAATATCCTATAAATATCAATTATGTCCATCTTGTTTAATGTATCATTTAAAGCTTGTGTTTCCTTACTTATTTTCATTTTGGATGATCTGCCCATTGGTGAAAGTGGGGTGTTAAAGTCACCTACTATGAATGTTTTACTGTCGATTTCCCATTTTATGGCTCTTAGTATTTGCCTTCTGTATTGAGGTGCTCCTGTGTTGGGTGCATAAATATTTAAAATTGTTATATCTTCTTCTTGGATCGATCCCTTAATCATTATGTAGTGTCCTTCTTTGTCTCTTCTAATAGTCTTTATTTTAAAGTCTATTTTGTCTGATATGAGAATTGCTACTCCAGCTTTCTTTTGGTTTCCATTTTCATGGAATATGTTTTTCCATCCCCTCACTTTCTGTCTGTATGTGTCTGTAGGTCTGAAGTGGGTGTCTTGTAGACAGCATATATATGGGTCTTGTTTTTGTACCCATTCAGCCATTCTGTGTCTTTTGGTGGGAGCCTTTAATCCATTTACATTTAAGGTAATTATTGATATGTTTGTTCCTATTCCCATTTTCTTAATTGTTTTGGGTTTTTTATTATAGGTCTTTTCCTTCTCTTGTGTTTCAGGTCTAGAGAGGATCCTTTAGCATTTGTTGTGAAGCTGGTTTGGTGGTGCTGAACTGTCTCAGCTTTTGCTTGTCTGTACAGGTTTTAATTTCTCCATGAAATCTGAATGAGATCCTTGCTGGGTAGAGTAATCTTGGTTGCAGGTTTTTCTCCTTCATCACTTTAAATATGTCCTGCCAGTCCCTTCTGGCTTGCAGAGTTTCTGCTGAAAGATCAACTGTTAACCTTATGGGGATTCCCTTGTGTGTTATTTGTTGTTTTTCCCTTGCTGCTTTTAATATGCTTTCTTCTAGAGTATTTTTAATTTCATTTATTGTGTTGTTCATCGTTGCTGGTTTCCTCTTTAGTTCTTCTAGGTCCTTGTTAAATGTTTCTTGCATTTTCTCTATTCTATTTCCAAGATATTGGATCATCTTTACTATCATTATTCTGAATTCTTTTTCAGGTAGACTGCCTATTTCCTCTTCATTTGTTAGGTCTGGTGGGTTTTTATCTTGCTCCTTTCTCTGTTGTGTGTTTTTCTGTCTTCTCATTTTGCTTACCTTACTGTGTTTGGGGTCTCCACTTTGCAGCCTGCAGGTTCATAGTTCCCGTTGTTTTTGGTGTCTGTCCCCAGTGGCTAAAGTTGGTTCAGTGGGTTGTGTAGGCTTCCTGTGTACGGAACTAGTGCCTGTGTTCTGGTAGGTGAGGCTGGATTTTGTCTTTCTGGTGGGCAGGTCCACATCTGGTGGTGTGTTTTCGGGTGTCTGTGGACTTATTATGATTCTAGGCAGCGTCTCTCCTAATGGGTTGGGTTGTATTCCTGTCTTGCTAGTTGTTTTCATAGGGTGTCCAGCACTGTAGCTTGCTGGTCATTGAGTGCAGCTGGGTGTTGGTGTTGAGATGGAGATCTCTGGGAGATTTTTGCCATTTGATATTACGTGGAGCTGGGAGGTTTCTTGCGGACCAGTGTCCTGATTTTGCCTCTTTCACCTCAGAGGCACATCACTGACTTCTGGCTGCAGCACCAAGAGCCTTTCATCCACACGGCTCAGAATACAAGAGAGGAAATATAGAAAGAAAGAAAGAGAACAATAGAAAATAAAATAAAGTAAGGTAAAATAAAATAGTTATTAAAATAAAAAATAGTTAAGAAAAAAATGTTTAAACAGTAGAAAAAACAAAAAAAAGGACAGATAGAACCCTAGGATAAATGGTGAAAGCAAGGCTATACAGACAAAATCTCACACAGAAGCATACACATACACACAAAAAGAGGAAAAGAGGGAAAAATCATAAATCTTGCTCTCAAAGTCCACCTCCTCAATTTGGGATGATTCGTTGTCTATTCAGATATTCCACAGATGCAGGGTACATCAAGTTGATCGTGGAGCTTTAATCCGCTGCTTCCGAGGCTGCTGCGAGAGATTTCCCTTTCTGTTCTTTGCTCACACAGCTCCCGGGGCTCAGCTTTGGATTTGGCCCTGCCTCTGCATGTAGGTCGCCGGAGGGCATCTGTTCTTCGCTCAGAGAGGACGGGGTTAATGGAGCCGCTGATTGGGGGGCTAGGCTCACTCAGGCCGGGGGGGAGGGAGGGGCACGGAGTGCGGGGTGGGCCTGTGGCGGCAGAGGCCGCCATGACGTTGCACCAGCCTGAGGAGTGCCGTGCGTTCTCCCGGGGAAGTTGTCCCTGGATCCCGGGACCCTGGCAGTGGCTGGTTGCACAGGCTCCCCAGAAGGGGGTTGTGGATAGTGACCTGTGCTTGCACACAGGCTTCTTAGTGGTGACAGCAGCAGCCTTAGCGTCTCATGCCCGTCTCTGGAGTCCACGCTGTTAGCCGCGGCTCGCGCCCGTCTCTGGAGTTCCTTTAAGCACCGGTCTGAATCCCCTCTCCTCGCGCACCAGGAAACAAAGAACGAAGAAAAAGTCTCTTGCCTCTTCGGCAGGTCCAGACTTTGCCCGGACTCCTTCCCGGCCAGCCGTGGCGCACTAACCCCCTGCAGGCTGAGTTCAGGCTTCCAACCCCAGTCCTCTCCCTGCGCTCCGACTGAAGCCTGAGCCTCCGCTTCCAGCCCCGCCCGCCCCGGCCGGGGAGCAGACAAGACCCTCGGGCTGGTGAGTGGCAGTCGGCCCCGATCCTCTGTGCGTTAATCTCTCCACTTTGCCCTCCGCTCCCCTGTGGCTGCGCTCTTCTCTGTGGCCCTGAAGCTTTCCCCCTCTGCCACCCACAGTCTCCGCCCCAGAAGGGGCTTCCTAGTGTGTGGAATCCTTTACCCCTTCACAGCTCCCTCCCACTGGTGCAGGGACCGCCCCTATTCTTTTGTCTCTGTTGATTCTGTTTATTTTTTTGTCCTTCCCAGGTGTGGGGAGTTTCTTGCCTTTCGGGGGGTCCGAGGTCTTCTGTCAGCATTCAGTAGATGTTCTGTAGGAGTTGTTTCACGTGTAGATGTATTTCTGGTGTATCTGGGGAGGAAGGTGATCTCCGAGTCTTACTCTTCCGCCATCTTCCCGTTCTCCCAAACATGTTAATAATAGTAATTTTTCTGATGCATGAGCATGGAATATTGTTTTCTATTGTGTCTTCAGATTTTTTTATCAGTGCTTTATAGATTTCTGAGTATAGGTCTTTCATGTCCTTGGTTAAATATATTGCTAAATAGTTTGTTCTTTTCGATAGAATTGTAAATGGGATTGTTTTCTTAATTTTTCTTGCTGTGGTTCATTATTAGTGTATAGATACAAAACTGATTTGTGTATATTGATTCCATATTTTGCAACTTTACTGAATTTATTTTTTAGCATATCTTTTGAAGTAATGTGAAAAATTGCAATACTAAAAATCTCACAGTTTCTACTGCACTCCAGGAAATCCACAGGACCCAAGAGATGGTAGCTACTAATATACTCTTCCCATGGTTCCTCTTCATACCACGCGGACTCCTACAAGGGAAATAAGTATCACAACTTTGGTTGAATGTGGTCTGGGTAAGTCTTGGCCTCTATAACAAAATTTGATGTTTCTCTTATCTGATTTTCTGGCATGATACTGACATGGTTGTCTGGAAAAGTAATTTACTTTCCAGTAATTTAAAATGTACCAAAAAGTTGCAATAATGGCGAAAAGTACTCATGTTTGCCACTTCACACAAAATGCTCAGTGTGTTTTGCCCAAGGAACCAGCACATAACCCCTAAATGAAGAAATCCTGATGTCCACATTATAATTTAATACTCAGCCACACTTCAAATTTCACCTATTGTCCCAACTGTATGAAAATGTCTTTTTCCATCCTGATCTAGTTTTCTTTTTCTGGAACCATTACTGAGTTTCTGCCTCACTTGGACAACCTTGATGGGCTTGAAGCAGGCAAGATGAGTATGGGATCTAAGTGGCCTTTTCTGTATGGCTTTTTTCACTAAGAGTGTTTTTAATGTTCATTTTTGTAACAAATATCAGTGCTACACTTTTTTTTCATTGTCATTAAAAATACAAACACGACTTTAGCGTTTAATTCACTTTCTGTGTACAGTTTTGTGGTATTAACTACCTTCATATAGTTGCACAAACAAGTTAACTAACATGTGTACCTCCTGTGTGCATGGCAGACACCCAGGAAATTGAGTAACACCCTGAAACGGCCCAAGACATCACCTTCAATACAGTCTTCATCTAAAAGGCAAAAACAAGGAAAGCTATAGTTGCTTCAGTCTACATTCATTTGATTGTATATGGTTTCCAACTGATGTTGTATAACTCGTTGTGGAGAAGTCATTGGATAGGTGGCTTCACTTCAGTTTGAATTTCCAAATTTAGTCGATTCTGCAGGCTTGGTACAAGGTTTACACACTTCATATTGGATCAGGATATCCCATTGTGTAACTGGTATTCATGGTTTGTTCAACAATTAAAATTCTGTGTGATATGAGTTCATCCCAGAGTAATCCAGGTTAATTTCTGTTATACATTTGTCCCAGGATGAAAGGACAAGAGAAATAAGACGTAATTTATAAAAGTGCCTTCAAACTAATTGATACTGAAGTTAGTTGACCTAAAATGTTGTGTTAATTTCTATTGTACAGCAAAGCGATTCATATATACATACATACATATACACATACTTTTCATATTCTTTTCCATTATGGTTGATTACAGGGTATTGAATACAGTTCCCTGTGCTGAACAGTAAGGGCTTGTCTATCCATCCTATATATAATAATTTGCATCTACTAATCCCAAACTCCCAATCCATCCCTGTCCCCTGTCTTCCCCTTGACAACCATAAGTCTCTTTTCTATATTTGTGAGTGTGTTTTTGTTCTGTAGATAGGTTCATTTGGGTCTCATTTTATAATCCACATATAAGTGATTTCATATGGTATGTGTTGTTCTCTGTCTGACTTACTTCATTTTGTATGATAATCTCTAGGTCCATCCATGTAGCTGCAAATGGCATTATTTCATTCTGTTTTATGGCTGAGTAATATTCCGTTGTATATGTGTACCACATGTTCTATATCCATTCATCTGTTGAGGGACATTCAGGTTGCTTCCATGTCTTGGCTATTGTGAATAGTGCTGCTGTGAATTCTGGGGTACACATATCTTTTCGAATTATAGCTTTGCCTGGATGTGTGCCCAGGAGTGGGATTGCTGGTTCATGTGGTAATTCTATTTTTAGTTTTTGAGGAAGCTCCATACTGTTTTCCATAGTGGCTGCATCAATTTTCATCCCCACCAGTAGTGTAGGAGGGTTCCCTTTTCTCCACACCCCTTCCAGCATTTATTTCTAGACATTTTAATGATGGCCATTCTGACCACTATGAGGTGATAACTCACTGTAGATTTGATTTGCATTCTCTAATAATTAGCAATGTGGAGCATCTTTTCAGGTGCCTCTGGCCATCTGTATGTATTTGGAGAAATGTCTATTTAGACCTTCTAAAATTCTGCCTATTTTTTTCTTTTTTTTCTTTTTTGTGTTGTATGAGATGTTTGTATATTTTAGAATTAAGCCCTTGTTGGTCGTATCATTTGCAGGTATTTTCTGCCAGACAGTGAGCATAGGTTCTGGAACAACTGGTTACCCACATGCACAAGAGGAAAGTTGGACCTTTACCTCTCCCCACCCCATATACAAAATCAACGCAAAATGGGCCAAAGGCCTAGATGCAAGAACTGAAATTATGAAGCTCGTAGAAAAAAAACGTGAGAGTACATCTTCATGACCTTGAATTGGGTCATGATTTCTTAGATCTACCGAAAGCACAAGCAACAAAAGAGAAAATAGATGAATTGGACTTCCTCAAAATGAAAAACAGTTGTGTATAAAAGGAGCAAGGAATAAGATAATCCATCCAAAATGGCCCAAGATGTTTGCAAACCATGTATCTGATAAAGGACTGTAGCCCAGCAGCCAAGCCCCTGGCAGTCCAGTGGAGTGTCTGTGCGGCCCCTCCCGTCCTCGGTGATCAGGGAATTTCAGGCCCCACGGCACCCGAGGGGTGGACACGGGTCTTCCTCAGCACCCTCAGGGAGTGAGTGCTGGATGGTTTTGAGCCCAGATGCCCTCCCATTACTGCCCTCAAAGGCTGAAGACCCACCTGCAGAGGAGTAAAGTTGGACCCTTACCTCCCCCCACCCCATATACAAAATCAACCGAAAATGGACCAAAGACCTAGATGCAAGAACCAAAATTATAAAACTTGTAGAAGAAATCATGAGAGTACATCTTCATGACCTTGGATTTGATCATGATTTCTTAGATCTACCGAAAGCACAAGCAACAAAAGATAAAATAGATGAATTGGACTTCCTCAAAATGAAAAACAGTTGTGTATAAAAGGAGCAAGGAATAAGATAATCCATCCAAAATGGCCCAAGATGTTTGCAAACCATGTATCTGATAAAGGACTGTAGCCCAGCAGCCAAGCCCCTGGCAGTCCAGTGGAGTGTCTGTGCGGCCCCTCCCGTCCTCGGTGATCAGGGAATTTCAGGCCCCACGGCACCCGAGGGGTGGACACGGGTCTTCCTCAGCACCCTCAGGGAGTGAGTGCTGGATGGTTTTCAGCCCACATGCACTCCCATTCCTGCCCTCAAAGGCTGAAGGCTTCAGCATGCCTCCAGAAGGACACAGAGTATTTGCAAGTCCTTGAGAACCCAGAGGACACTCTTCACTTTTCTGAAAGGGCATCTTACGATCTCACAGCATGACCATTTTCAGTCTGGCTCTCAGGGGTGCCCTCCCACCTCCCTGATTTCCCTGAGAGTGGCCATGGGGGTTTGACTGTCCCCGGCCCCCACACCAGGTGACAAGTCCATTGGGCCAGACCCTGGTGGTCCTTAGCTTCGCTGGAGACTAACCGAGACTCTCAGCCTGCGATTGAACGTGGGCGCCCCTGCTTCTCCCCATCACCGATTCTCATCGCCTCCTCTATGTCTCTCCCGCTTGCTTTTCAGTCTCAGATTTACCTGACGGCCACCACTCACAGGTCCCGAGGAGCCCAGAGATCTCCCCTGGAAGGAAAGTTTCTGGAAAATCAGAGGGATAAATAAAGGATGCAGCTGATTCCCGCCTTGAGCTGACGCCCAAGAGGGTGAGGAGAGTGAGTGTTTTCTCATGAGAATTTTCAACCCTCCAAGTAATAGATCATTGGGGGGCATCCAGTGCTCTCCTGCTCATTCTAAGAATGTCATTCCTGGATTTTAATGTGGTAAATAATTTACATTATAAATATGCAGGGGGGTGATATCCATTCCAAAATGTTAGCGGTAACTCCAAGGGATTTACAACAAACAAGGGCACAGAACCCTGTGTCCAGACCCTGGCTGAGAGGCTCTTACCCTGAGCCGCTGTCCCCTGGGGGGCGGAGTGGCCATGACTCTCGTCCCGCAGCTGAGCCTACACAGGCACATCCCACGTGGGACCACAGTATCGCAGAATCTTAGAGTGGCTGATGGCAGGCAGCTGGCTAGAGATGTGGACAAGAGAAAACTGCCCAGCAGCCTGGCACAACCCCGGGGTGAGGCCTTAGGAAGGGCCAGTGTCAGAGTCTCAGAGATAACTTGAAGAGAGTTCAGGCTGTTAAGGACATCGTCAGAGATGCACTTAGGGACATATTCAGGGCCTTACTTATGGACAGGGTCAGGGCATTCTTTAGTGACAGCTTAGACTATAAGGGACAGCATCAGGGCCTAAGTTAGGGACAGTGTCATTGCTTCAATTAGAGATAGCATGAGCGCCTTAGTTAGACACAGTTCAGGCTGTTACTTAGGGATATGTTCAGGGCATTAGAGCCACATCATGGCCATAATGAGAACCAGTGTCAGGGCGTTAGTTATGGCCCAAACTAGGGTGTTAGTCAGAGAAAGAGTCAGGTCAGTAGTTACAGACAGGGTCAGGGTTTTAGATAGGGACAGCGACAAGTCCTTAGTTAAGAAGAGTGTCGGGGTCTCACTTAGGGGCAGCGTCAGGATATTAGTTAGGGAGAGTCAGGACATTAGAATTTCATATCCTGAGGTAGAGACGGCATCAGGGCCTTAGTTAGGGACAGCGTCAGAGACTTACCTAGGGACATATTCAGGGCCTTAGTTATGGACAGGATCAGGGTGATACAGAGGGACACATAAGGGTATTAGGGACATCTTCAGGGCCTCAATTAGCGATAGCATCAGGGTATTAGTTAGG
>NW_006796823.1:0-40423 GCF_000442215.2 Lipotes vexillifer | reverse complement strand
GACAGGATCAGGGCGTTATTGAGAGATACATGAGGCTATTAGGAACAGCATCAGGGTGTTAGTGAAAGAGTCGGCCGTTATTATAGACAGTGATGGTGCCTCAGGTAGAGACATCATCACAGTCTTAGTTAGGAAGAGGGTTTGGGCCTTGGCGAGGGACAGGGTCAGGCCAACAGTGAGGGACATCTAAGTCTATTAGGGACATCGTCAGGGCCTTAGATAGGGTCAGCATCAGGGCCGTATTTAGGACCAGTGTCAGGGCATTATTTAGGAGCAAAATTAGGATGTTAGTTAAGGAAAAAGCCAGGAAATTAGTTACAAAGAGTGTCAGCTTCTCAGGTAGAGACTTCAAGGTCTCAGTGAGAGAATCATCATCTCAGGTAGGAGGTGCATCAGGCCATTACTTACAGACAGTGTCTAGACCTCAATTAGGGAGACTGTCAGGGCCTCAGAGAAAAACTTGAGGGCCTTAGTAAGAGGCACTTCAGGCTGTTCGTTAGGGACATCATCAGGGCGTGAGCTATGGACAGAGTCAGGGTGTTAGTGAACGACAGCTCAGGCAATCAGGCACACCGTCAGGGCCTTGGGTAGGGGCAGCGTCAGGGAGTAGTTGGGGAAAGAGTGAGGCCGTTAGGTAAAGACAGACTCAGGGCCTTAGTTAGAGACACTGTCAGGCTCTTCATTAGGGACACTGTCATGGCCTCAGTTAAAGATAACTTGAGGGCCTTAGTTAGAGATAATGTCAGGGCCTAAGTTATGGACATCTTCAGGGCCTCAGTTAGAGGTAATTTGATACCCTTAGTAAGAGACATTTTGGGTCATTAGTGACATCGTCTGGACCTTAGTGCCATCTTCAGTACATCATTTACGGGCCGCATCAGGGCATTAATGAGGGACAGCTCAAATTATTAGGGGCCGTGTCAGGGTCTTAGTTAGGGAATGTGTCAGGAACTTTGTTAGAGAAAGAGTGAGGCCAGTAGTTAAAGACAGACTCAGGGCCTTAGTCAGAGACAGCCTCAGTCCTTAATTAGGGAGAGTGTCAGGGCCCCAGTTAAAGATAAGTTGAGGGCCTTCATTAAGGACAGCCTCCAGGCCTCAGTTAGAGACAGGTTCACAGCCTCGGGACTAAATTCAGGGTCTTAGTTAGGGACAGCCTCAAGGATTGAGTTCGCATAAGACACTCGACATTAGCTAAAGACAAGGTTAGGTTAAGGTCAAGGAATGGCGTCAGGAAATGACGTAGGGATAGTGTCGAGACCATGGCTACTTAGAGCATCAGTGCCTAAATTAGAACCAGTGCCAGGGCTTCAGGTAGGGACAGCGTTGGAGCCTGACTTAGGGAGAGCAACAGGGCCTGAGTGAGGTCTAGAGTCAGGGCCTTAGCTGGGGACAGTGTCAGTGCATGACTTATGCGCAGCATAAGGGCCTGGGTAGGAACAGCCTAAGGGGTTTATTAAAGACATTTTCAGGGCCTCTGTGTGAGACAGCCTCACAGACTCAGGGAGAGCGTCAAAGCTTACTTGGGACAGTTTCAGGACCTTAATAAAACATGGGCCAGGATATAATAAGCTCAGGATACTGTCAGAACTTTAGATATTGATGGCAGCAGGGCCTAAGTTAGGGACAGTGTCAAGGCCTTAGATAGGACTAGCATGTGGGTCTCTGTTAGGTACCGTGTCAGGGCCTGAGTTAGGAAGAGTGTTAGGGCCATAGTTAGGGACAGTGTCAGGGCCAGATTTAGGATGAGAATCTAGGCCTTAGTTAGGGACAGTGTCACGGCATTGGGACTAAATTCAGTGTCTGTGTTAGGCACATAGTAAGGGCTTTTATTAGCATAAGAGGCAGGACATTTGCTAGGGCTAGGTTTAGGGTAAAGTTTATGGATTGTGTCAGGAAGTAACCTAGGGATAGTGTCAAGACCTTAGTCACTGAGAGTAACAGGGCCTTATTTACAACCAGTATCATGGCTGCAGGTAGAGACAGCACCAGTGTCTGACTTAGAGCCACAGGGCCTGAGTGAGGCCTAGCGTCAGACCCTTAGCAGAGGACACTGTCAGGGCATGATGTAGGAGCTGCATTAGGGCCTTTGCTGGATCAGCAATAGGGTCTTAGTTAAAGACATGATCAGGGCCTGAGGTCTTCACAGCATCAAGGCCTCAGTTAGGCATAGCTTTAGGGCCTGAGTTAGGCACAGCCTCAGGGCTTCAATTAGGGACAGCGACAGGGCTTTCTTAGGGACAGTGTCAGGCCCTTGGTTAGAAATGGGTCAGATTCTTAACTCAGGATAGTGTCCGGATTTTAGTTATTGCCGGCAGCAAGGCCTGTGTTAGGGACAGATTCCAGTCCTTAGTAAGAGACAGTGTCAGGGCCCTAGTTAGGACTAGTCTGGACCTTAGTTAGGGAGAGCATTAGGGCTTCAGTGAGGATAAGAGGCAGGAAATTAGCTCGGATTAGTGTCAGGTTCCAGGCCAGTGATAGTTTAAGGAATTGAGCTAGGGATAGCGTGGAGACCTTAGCTATTGAGAGCATCAGGGCCTTAGTTAGGACCAGTGTCAGGGCTTTAATCTGGATCAGTGTCAGGGCTTGATGTAGGGACAGCGTTAGAGCATAAATAAGGTATGGCAACAGGGCCTAAGTGAGGCCTATCTTTAGGGCCTGAGTGACGGATAGTGTCAGGTCATGACTTTGGAATAGTATAAGGCTGTTAGGGACAGCCTCAGGGCCTCACTTAGGGACAGTGTCAGGGCTTATTTTGGACAGTTTCAGGACCTTGGTAAGACATGGGTCAGGATATTACCTCAGGATAATGTCAGGACATTAGATAATGACGGCAGCAGTGCCTTAATTAGACACAGTTTCAGGGCCTGCGTTAGGACTAGAATCTGGACCTCTGTTAGGTACCGTGTCAGGGCCTGAGTTAGGAATGGTGTTAGGGCTTTAGTGAGGGACAGTTCTGGGCCAGATTTAGGACGAGCATCTAGGCTTCAGTTAGTGACAGTGTCGTGGCCTTGGGCCTAAATTCAGTGTCTTTGCTAGGCACAGAGTAAGGGCTTCAATTAGCCTAAGAGGCAGGACAGTTGCAAGGGACAGGCTTAGGGTAAAGTTTATGGATTTTGTCAGGAAATGACCTAGGGGTAGTGTCAAGACCTTACTCACTGAGAGTATCAGGGCCTTAATTATAACCACTGTCAGGGCTTCAGGTAGGGACAGCGTCAGAGCCTGACATAGGGAGAGCCACAGGACCTGAGTGAGGCCTAGTGTCAGGCCCTTAGCTGGGGACACTGTCAGGGCATGACATAGGGGCATCATCAGGGCCTTTGTTGGATCAGCAATAGGGTCTCAGTTGCTCAGCAACATCCAGGCTTGTAGCCATTCGGAGTCACTCTGTGTATTTCACCTGGAAGTAGGTTAACACACTGTACAGTTTTTTGGGACAGCTTGATTTACCCAATACTCCCACAGGTTCACAAACACCTTTCTAGCATGTCCAACATGCTGTGGAAATCTGACTCATTGCCCTACTCTGAGCTGCACTGAGAAAAACTCTTGGCTTCGCATTGCATCTAAGACCTCCTACCTGACGTCACCCTGCCTCCAAGAATAAGTCTGCTTGCGTTCGTACCGCAACTAGATCCTAGTTCTTCGAGTAACACTGCAGCCTTTTGAAGAGGCACAGGCCCGAATTCCTACCTAGGGTGTTCCTTGGTTGACGTAGTTCACTAAATGCAGAACACCTTGCTTGGAGAAGCTGATTCAGGGAAGAAACCAGTGTGTATTCTGTGTCTCTTTTGACTTGTTAGAAAGCACGGGGATGTATGCTACGTGTGCCCATGGAAATGGGGGGCCTGATAGAACTAGCCTTGCTTTCCTATTTTGAAAGCTCCCTTATTACTGCCTTGAAGCTGCCTGAAATTCACTGCTGTTGACAGAACTCTAGCCACAGTAGTCATGGCTCTACAAAGAAAGTGAATTTCCTCTAGCTAAACAGGATTCTTCCATGGCTGGGGTGGGGCTCAACTTGCCATGCTCTAGAGCTAAATGGAAACTCAACTTGACTACTTGCTTCTAGATAAGGCCCTGAGTAGACATGTAGAAAGGGAGGCATGCGGCTGTTTCCATGAGGTCTTCATCGGGGTTCTGCCTTATTATAAAGTACCCTTTTCAGGACTCCTAGGCCCCTTGGGTGTGCATCATTTTCCCTCCAGGATCACTGAGTACCGCCAGACCTCTGTGGGCCTGCTGACCAAAATCGAGGCCCATAGGTCTCTTGGAGGCCCTCTGTGTATGACGAGTGATGCGCAACACATTGCACGTTACTGAAGGAGAGCTACATTGCCAGAGCACTCGAACAGCATCAGGGCCACATTTATAGCCAGTCCAACGTGCCATGGAAGTCTTCATCATGGCTCTCATCGGAGCTGCCATGAGAAAGCACTCTGCTTAGAATTTTTCGAGGAGCTCGTACCTGAAGTCACTATACTCAGGTAGGAAGTCAGCATCCTACCATGCTGTGTCGCTAAGGGGACATTAAAGGAGAGCACTTGCCTCGAGGTAAGGCCCAGAATTGCCAGGCAGAAGTGGCATCATGCAGCAGTTTCCATGAGGTCGTAGCCACTGCTCTGCCTTATCTTAACGGCAGTATGCTTTTCTGGACACCTAGGATCCTCGCGTGGGCACCCTCTTCCTGGCAGGAACAGTGAGTACCCCCAGCCCACACCGGGCCAGCTAAGCAACTTCGAGACTTGTCGCCCTTTGAAGTCACTCTGTATGTTGAGAGAAGGGCAACACAAGGCACTCTTTATTGGGAAAGCTTGATTTTCCCAGTATTCCCACAGGTTCAGGTAAACCGTTCTAGCATGTCCAACATGCCATGTAAGTCTGACTCATTGCCAAAGTCTGCGCTGGAGTTAGGAAAGCATTCGGTTTCCCATTCCATCTAGGACCTCCTACCTGAATTCACCCTGCTTCCAGGATAAGGTCGGCACGCGTTACTACCTGAAGTAAAATACAGTTCTTCGTGGAACACTTCAGGCTTTTGAAGAGCCACCGGCCCGAGGTCTCGCTGCTGCGTACCTTGATTGAAAGAGTTTGCTAGATGCAGAACGCCCTGCTTTGAGGAGCTGATTCAGGTAAGGCACCATTGGGTAACCTGTATCTATATTCACTTGTTAGAAACCACTGGGGTGTACGCTGCATGGGCCCATGGAAATGGGGGACTGATGTAACTAGCCTTGCTTTCCCATTTTGAATGGTCCATTCATGCTGCCTTGAAGCTACCTGAAATTCAGTGGTGTTGACGGGCAGCCACTGTATGCCTGGTTTTGGGAAGAAAATGAGTTTCCTCTATCTAAACTAGGTGCTTCCACTGCTTGGGTGGGGTTCAGCCTGCCATCCTCTAGAGCTGAGGAGAAACTCATCGTGAGGACTTGCCCCGGGGAAAGGCCCTGAGTGTCCGTACAGAAAGGCAGGCATGTGGCTGTTTCCATGAGGTCTTAGTCGTTGTTCTGCTGTATTTTAAAGGAATTACACTGTTCAGGACATCTAGGCCCCTCGGGTGTGCAGTATTTCCTTCCAGGATCACAGAGAACCTCCAGACCACTGTTGGCCTGCTCAGCAACATCTCGGCCCATAGGTCGGTCCTTCGGAGGCCCTCCATGTATGCCGAGCGATGGGCAACACAGTGAATGTTCCTTAAGGAGAGCTACCTTTCCAGAATTCTCGCACTGCCTCAGGACCACATTTCTGGACAGTGCGACGTGCTTGGCAGTCTTCGTCATGACCGTCGTCTGAGCTGCCTTGGGAAAACAGTCTGCTTACAGTTCTTCGAGGACCTCATACCTGAAGTCACTCTGCTCGAGGAGAAATTCAGCATCCTACCACGCTGTGTCGCTAACAGGACACTCAGCGTGAGCACTTCCCTCAAGGTAAGGCCCTGAGTTGCCGTGCAGAAACGGAGGCGGGCAGAAGTTTCCATGAGGCCCTAGCCGCTGCTCTGCGTTATTGTAACGGCTTTTCAGGACACCTAGGAGCTTCGCGTGGGCACCGAACTCGCGGCAGGGTAACTGAGTACCCCAGGACCCCCTGGGCCTGCTAAGGGACTTGCGGGCGTGTATCCCTTCAGAGCCAGTCTGTTTATGCCGAGTGAAGCGCAACACACTGCACTTCTTCATGGGACAGCGTGAAATCCCCGGCACTCCCAAAGCTTCAAGAATACCCTTTAAGCACGTGCAGCACGCCTGGGAAGTCTGCCCCATTGCCCTAGTCTGAGCTGCACTGCGAAAAACCCTCGGCTTCGAATTCCATCTCGGGCCTCCGGCCTGAAGTCACCCTGCCTCCAGGAGAAGTCGGCTTGCATTCCGACTTCCACTAAAGCCCAGTTCTTCGTGTAACACTGCAGGCTTTTGAAAAGCCACCGGCCCGAGACCTCGATGCTGTATACCTTGATTGAAAGAGTTTGCTAGATGCAGAACGCCCTGCTTTGAGGAGCTGATTCAGGTAAGGCACCACTGGGTAAACTGTATCTATTTTCACTTGTTAGAAACCGCTGGTGTGTACGCTGCGTGTGCCCATGGAGATGCGGGACTGATGTAACTAGCCTTGCTTTCCCATTTTGAAAGCTCCATTCATGGTGCCTTGAAGTTACCTGAAATTCACTGCTGTTGACAGGCCTCTAGCCAAGTATGCCTGGTTTTGGGAAGAAAATGAGTTTCCTCTACCTAAACCAGGTGCTTCCATGGCTTGGGTGGGGCTCAGCCTGCCATCCTCTAGAGCTGAGGAGAAACTCAATGTGAGGACTTGCCTTGCGGAAAGGCCCTGAGTGTCTGTACAGAAAGGGAGGCATGTGGCTGTTTTCATGAGGTCTTAGTCATTGTTCTGCTGTATTTTGAAGGAATTACCCTTTTGAGGACACCTAGGCCCCTCAGGTGTGCAGTATTTCCTTCCAGGATCACAGAGTACCTCCAGAACCCTGTGGGAATGCTCAGCAACATCTCGGCCCATAGGCTGGTCCGTCGGAGGCCCTCTGTGTTTGCCGAGTGATGGGCCACACACTGCATGTTCGTTAAGGAGAGCTACATTTCCAGAGCCCTCGAACAGCCTGAGCACCACATTTCTGGCCAGTCCGACCTGCCATGGAATTCCTCGTCCTGGCCATCGTATGAATTGCCATGGTTTCCCACAGTCTGCTTACAATTCTTCGAGGACCTCGTACCTGAAGTCACTCTACTCGAGAAATTCAGCATCCTACCATGCTGTGTCGCTAAAGGGACACTTAGCGTGAGAACTTGCCTCAAGGTAAGGCCCTGAAATTGCCATGCGGGACAGCGTCCGGCTTGCTTTGGGAGAGTTTCAGGACCTTGGTAAGGGATGGGTCAGGAAATGAGCTCAGGATAGTGTCAGAACATTAGATATTTACGGCAGCAGGGCCCTAGTGACAGTGTCAGGGCCGGCGTCAGGGCTAGCATCTGGGCCTCTGTTAGGTACCGTGTCAGGGCGTGAGTTAGGAATAGTGTCAGGGCTTTAGCGAGGGACAGTTCTGGGCCTGATTTAGGACGAGTATCTAGGCCTTAGTTAGTGACAGTGTCATGGCCTTGGGCCTAAATGCAGTGTCTGTGTTAGGCACAGAGTAAGGACTTCAATTAGCATAAGAGGCAGGACATTTGCTAGGGCTAGGTTTAGGGTAAAGTTTCTGGATCGTGTCAGGAAATGACCTAGGGATAGTGTCAAGACCTTAGTCACTGAGAATATCAGGGCCTTCTTTAGAACCAGTATCATGGCTGCAGGTAGGGACAGCGCGAGTGCCTGACTTAGGGAGAGCGACAGGGCCTGAGTGAGGCCTGGCGTCAGGCCCTTAGCTGGGGACACTGTCAGGGCATGATGTAGGAGCTGTCTTAGAGCCTCTGTTGGATTAGCATTAAGGGCTGAGTTAAAGACATGATCAGGGTCTGAGGTAGTCACAACTTCAAGGCCTCAGGTAGGCTTAGCTTCAGCCCCTGAGTTAGGCATAGACACAGGCCTTCACTGAGGGACAGTGACAGGGCTTCCTTAGGGACAATGTCAGGACCTTGATTAGAAATGGGTCAGGACGTTGGCTCAGGTTAGTGTCCGGATTTTAGTTATGGCAGGCAGCAGTGCCTATATGAGGGACAGATTCCGGGCCTTAGTTAGGGACAGTGTCAGGGCCCTAGTTAGGACTAGTCTGGGCCTTAGTAAGGGAGAGCATTATTGTTTCTGTGAGGATAAGGGGCAGGACATTAGCTCGGGACAGAGTCAGCTTCCAGGCCAGGGATAGTGTCAGGAAATGAGCTAGGGGTGACGTGAAGACCTTCGTTGTTGAGAGCATCAGGGCCTTAGTTAGGACCAGTGTCAGGGCCTTAATCAGGACCAGTGTGAGGGCTTGATGTAGGGACAGCTTCAGAGCCTAACTGAGGTACGGCAACAGTGTCTAGGCGAGGCTTCTCTTTTGGGCCTGGGTGAGGGACAGTGTCAGGGCATGACTTAGGAGTCGTATAAGGGCCTCTGTAGGATCAGCATTCGGGTCTTGGTTAAAGACATTCTCAGGGCCTCTGATAGGGACAGCCTCAGGGCCTCACTTCGGGACAGCGTCAGGGCTTACTTTGGGACAGTTTCAGGACCTTGGTAAGACATTTGTCAGGATATTAGCTCAGGATAATGTCAGGGCTTTAGATATTGACAGCAACAGGGCCTTAGTTAGACACAGTGTCCGGGCCTGCATTAGGACTAGCATGTATCTGGGCCTCTGTTAGGTACCGTGTCAGGACCTGAGTTAGGAATAGTGTTAGGGCTTTAGTGAGGGAAAGTTCTGGGCCGGATTTAGGATGAGCAGCTAGGCCTCAGTTTGGGACAGTGTCACGGCCTTGGGACTAAATTCAGGGCCTGAGTTAGGCACAGCATAAGGGCTTCAGTTAGCATAAGAGGCCGGACAGTTTCAAGGGACAGGCTTAGGGTGAAGTTGAGGGATCGTGTCAGGAAGTGACCTAGGGGTAGTGTCAAGACCTCAGTCACTGGGAGTATCAGGGCCTTAATTAGAACCAGTGCCAGGGCTTCAGGTAGGGACAGCATCTGAGACTGACTTAGGGAGAGCCACGGGACCTGAGTGAGGCCTAGCGTCAGGCCCTTAGCTGGGGACACTGTCAGGGCATGATGGAGGAGCTGCATCAGGGCCTTTGTTGGGTCAGCGATAGGGTCTGAGTTAAAGACATGATCAGGGCCTGAGGTGCTCACAGCGTCACGGCCTCAATTAGGCATAGCTTCAGGGCCTTAGTTGGGCACAGCCTCGGTCCTTCACTTAGGGACAGAGACAGGCCTTTCTTAGGGACAGTGTCAGGACCTTGGTTAGAAACGGGTCAGGATATTAGGTCAGGATAGCGTCCGGATTTTAGTTATGGCCGGCAGCAGAGCCTATATTAGGGACACATTCTGTGCCTTAGTTAGAGACAGTGTCAGGGCCTTAGATAAGACTAGTGTGAGCCTTAGTTTGGGAGAGCATTAGGGCTTCAGTGAGGATAAGAGGCAGGAAATTAGCTCGGGACAGAGTCAGCTTCCAGGCCAGGGATAGTGTCAGGAGATGAGCTAGGGATAGCGTGAAGACATTAGTTATTGAGTGCATCAGGGCCTTAGTTAGGAACAGTGTCAGGGGCTTAATCAGGAGCATTGTCAGGTCTTGATGTATGGACAGCTTCAGAGCCTAACTACGGTAGGGCAACAGGGTCTAACTGAGGCCTATCTTTAGGGCCTGAGTGAGGGACAGTGTCCCGCCATGACGTAGGTGTAGTATAAGGACCTCTGTAAGATCAGCCTTAGGGTCTTCGTAAAAGGCATTCTCAGGGCCTCTGTTAGGGACAGTCTCAGGTCCTCACTTTGGGACTGTGTCAGGGCTTACTTTGGGAGAGTTTCAGGACCTTGGTAAGAAATGGGTCAGGATATTAGCTCAGGATAATGTCAGGACTTTAGATATTGACAGCCGCAGGGCCTTAGAGACAGTGTCAGGTCCTGACTTAGGACTAGCATCAGGGCCTTTGTTAGGTACAGTGTCAGGGACTGAGTTAGGTGGTGTGTCAGGGCCTGAGTTAGGTCGATCCTCCAAGTCTGTTTCGGGCAGCGTCATGGCCTCGGGACTAATTTCAGGGCCTTAGTTAGGGATAACATCAGGGATTTAGTTAGCATAAGAGGCTCGACATTAGTTAAAGGCAAGGTTAGGTTAAGGTCTAGGGGTAGTGTGAGGACATGACCTAGGAATAGTGGCAAGACTTCAGTTACTTAGAGCATCAGGGCCTAATTTAGGACCAGTGTGGGGACTTCAGGTAGGGACAGCATCAGATCCGGACTCAGGAGGAGTGACAGGGCTTGAGTGAGGCCTAGTGTCAGGGCCTTAGCTAGGGATAGTATCAGGACGTGACTTAGGAGCAGTATAAGGGCCTCGTTAGGATCAGCCTCGGGGGCTTTGCTAAAGCCATTATCAGTGTCTCACTTAGGGACAGCCTCAGGGCTTACATAGGGACAGTTTCAGGACCTTGGTAAGAGTTGGGTCAGTAATTGAGCTCAGGATTGTGTCAGGACATTAGATATTGATGGCAGCAGGGCCTTAGTTAGACACCTTGTCAGGGCCTGCATTAGGACTAGCATCTAGGCCTATGTTATGTACTGTGTCAGTGCCTGAGTGAGGAATAGTGTTAGGGCTTTAGTGAGGGACAGATTCCGGGCCTTTGTTAGAGACAGTGTCAGGGCCTTAGTTAGAACTAATCTGGGCATTAGTTACGGAGAGCATCAGGGCTTCAATGAGGACAATTGGCAGGAAATTAGCTCGGGACAGAGTCAGCTTCCAAGGCAGGGATAGTGTCAGGGAATGAGCTAGGGATAGCGTGAAGACCTTAGTTATTGAGAGCATCAGGGACTTAGTTAGGACCAGTGTCAGGGGCTTAATCAGGACCAGTGTGAGGGCTTGATGTAGGGATAGCGTCAGAGCCTAACAAAGGTACGCCAACAGGGCCTAAGTGAGGCCTATCTTTAGGGCCTGAGTGAGGGACAGTGACAGGGTATGACGTAGGAGTAGTATAAGGGCCTCTGTAAGATCAGCCTTAGGGTCTTCATAAAAGACATTCTCAGGACCTCTCTTAGGGACATCCTGTGGGTCTCACTTAGGGACAGCGTCAGGGCTTACTTTGGGAGAGTTTCAGGACCTTGGTAAGACATGGGTCAGGATATTACCTCAGGATAATGTCAGGACTTTAGATATTGATGGCCACTGGGCCTTAGAGACAGTGTGAGGGCCTGACGTAGGACGAGCATCAGAGCCTTTGTTAGGTTCTGCGTCAGGGACTAAGTTAGGTGTTGTGTCAGGGCCTGAGTTAGGACGAGCCTCCAGGCCTCAGTTAGGGACGGCATCACAGTCTCGGGAGTAATTTCAGGGCGTTATTTAGGGACAGCATCAGGGCTTTAGTTAGCATAAGAGGCTCGAATTTAGTTAAAGACAAGGTTAGGTTAAGGTCTAGGGATAATGTCAGGACATGACCTAGGGATAGTGCCAAGACTTTAGTTACTTAGAGCCTCAGGGCCTAATTTAGGACCAGTGTCAAGGCTTCAGGTATGGACCGCGTCAGAGCCCGACTTAGGAAGAGCAACAAGGCATGAATGAGGCCTAGTGTCAGGGCGTTTGTTAGGAATAGAATCAGGGCCTGACTTAGGAGCAGCATAAGGGCCTTAGTAGGATCAGCCTCATGGGCATTGGTAAGCCATTATCAGGGCCTCTGTTAGGGTCAGCCTCAGGGTCTCACTTAGGGACAGCATCAGGGCTTACTTAGGGACAGTTTCAGGACCTTGGTAAGACACGGGTGAGGATATTAGCTCAGGATAATGTAAGGACTTTAGATATTGATGGCAGCAGGGCCTTTGTTAGACAGAGTGTCAGGGCCTGTGTTAGGACTAGCATCTGGACCTCTGTTAGATACCGTGTCAGGGCCTGAGTTAGGAATAGTGTTAGGGCATTAGTTAGGGACGGTTCTGGGCCGGATTTAGGAAGAGCTTGTAGGCCTCAATAAGGGTTAGTGTCACGGCCTTGGGACTAAATTGAGCGCCTGAGTTAGATAGAGCATAAGGTCTTCAGTTAGCAGAAGAGGCAGCACATTTGCTAGGGACAGGTTTAGGGCAAAGTTTATGGATCGTGTCAGGAAATGACTTAGTGATAGTGTCAAGACCTTAGTCACTGAGAGTATCAGGGCCTTATTTAGAACCATTATCATGGCTGCAGGTAGGGACAGTGCCAGTGCCTGACTTAGGGAGAACAACAGGGCTTTCTTAGGGACAGTGTCAGGACCTTGGTTAGAAATGGCTCAGGGTATTAGCTCAGGATAGTGTCCGGATCTTAGTTATTGCCGGTAGCAGGGCCTATATTAGTGAAGATTCCGGGCCTTAGTCAGAGACAGTTTCAGGGCTTTAGTTAGGACTAGTCTGGGCATTAATTAGGGAGAGCATTATTAGGTCATCAGTGAGGGTAAGAGGCAGGAAATTAGCTCGGGACAGAGTCAGCTTCCAGGCCAGCGGTAGTGTCAGGAAATGAGCTAGGGATAGTGTGAAGACATTAGTTATTCAGAGCATTAGGGCCTTAGTTAGGACCAGTGTCAGGGCTTTAATTAGGACCATTGTCAGTTCTTGTATCAAGAACAGTGTCAGAGCTTGATATAGGGACAGTGTCAGAGCCTAACTGAGGTATGGCAACAGGGCCTAAGTGAGGCCTATCTTTAGGGCCTGAGTGTGAGGAACAGTGTCAGGGACATAGGAGTAGTATAAAGGCCTCTGTAGGATCAGCATTAGGGTCTTCATTAAAGCCATGCTCAGGGCCTCTTTTAGGGACAGCCTCAGGGCCTCATTTAGGGCCAGTGTTAGGGCTTACATTGGGACAGTTTCAGGACCTTCGTAAGACATGGGTGAGGATATTATCTCAGGAGAATGTCAGGACTTTAGATATTGATGGCAGCAGGGCCTTAGTTAGACACAGTGGCAGGGCCTGACTTAGGATTAGCATCAGAGCCTTTGTTAGGTACAGTGTCAGGGACTGAGTTAGGAGTAGTGTCAGGGCCTAGGTTAGGGAGAGTGTCAGGGTCTGAGTTAGGTATAATGTCAGGGCCTTATTTAGGCTAGAGACTCTAGGACCTTCCCTCAGTTCCAAAGGGCAGATTCCAAGTTGCTAATCAGGGAAGAGAGGGGATGCAGAGACAATGGAGGAACCATCAAGAAACAGTGCAGCCTTGGGGCAGGATCCTGGTTTTGCCGCAAGGGATACAGGTAAGAGTATCTTTGGGCTCTTTACCAACTTAAAACCCCCACAAAATAGAAGATTTTAGTCTTCTTTATTTCAGAGAAGCTCATCAAGAGACCATCTGAGGCCAGATTAAAGGGAGTTAAGGCCCTGTACACACACTAATCCTTAGGAGCAACTGTGTCCTTAAACCATTGCTGTAAAACTCCTCACCAGATCCTCCCGCATTGGGACGCATGGTTTTTGAGGGCACGAGTTTTCTGTGTCCCCCTTTGGCTGCCAAAGCAGTAAAGCTGTTCTTTTCTACTTCCTCCAAACCTCTGTCTCTGAGATTCGATTTGGCACTGGTGCACAGTGGGCGAGTTTTCGACATCAAATTTAGTACCCAATGTGGGGATGACTTGGGGATGGCCCCTGTGGGTCCCCTGACTCGATGGGACACTGAGATTTTCTCCACGCCAGCCTCTTTCGAGAGAGTGTAGGGTTGGAGAATTCCTTTAGAGGGCAGACCACGTGGGACCCTTGTCTGGAAAGGCTGTGCCCCAGTCATCGCAGCAGTTAGAACTCTGGGGCAGGAATAGGTGGTGGAAGAGGGACCACCCTGGCAGCTGCCGAGGCCGTCTTTGCCTTGAGGACGTTCCTCTCTTCCTCCTGCCTGGGCTGCCCTTAATGTCCTATTCCCAGGGATTATTTTGGGGAACCAGCAAAATAGCATTTGGGAGCTTGCAGCGCCTCAGCCAGTGTGTGGTAACTCCCCTGGCATGCAGTCGGAGGTCCTTTTAACCCTGTACATTTGGGGGAACCTTGGTTCCCATTTGGGTGACTTTTCATTCCAGGCAATCTCATTTGGAAGGGCACCCCTTGGACAGAGGTCACAGGCTAAGTTGAGACTTGGAAGATGATTTGAGTCTTGTGCTGTTTGGTTTTTGGTTTCTGTTTGGTTTCTGGTTCCTTTGGTTTGAGGCCTCCGTTGGTGTTTAGGATTTCGTTTTGTTTTTAGTCCGTGTGTGAGTGTTCTGTGGTTCAAGCATAAGAAGTGCTTCTTCTTCAGTTCCATGTGGTAGCCAGTGGGCAGAATCCTGGCAGACTGGTCAACCTATAGTTGTAGACCTAAGACTAAGAAAAGAATGAAATTCTAGTGTAATTTTGTCTGGCCAGTGTATGGATACATTCTTGAAAAATGAGGAATGGTGGTCTTTGAATGGGAGCCTAAATGACTATAGTATCCTTCAGCTAGAGTTCTTTTGTCACAGGAAGAGAAAAACAAAACAAGTTGCATATGTTCAAGCATTTATGAAGCTACGTAATAAAGAAAGTGAGCAGCTAGGTAACAGGTTGATGGTACAAAGAAAAAGAATGTCACTTTGTAGTAGAGCTGGTTGTGTCTGAATGGGGAAGAAAATAAGGGGCAACATAAGATGGATACAGAAGGTGATGAACATTTGTGCAAAGGGAACACTGAGGAAAGAGTTGTGCATGACCAGGATTTTCTAAGGTGGGTTTTGTTGGAAGTGGGTTAGGGCAAGCCTGGACTTGGGTCCTCCCTCCAAAGTTTTCTTGGAATGCTGCTTTTGATTGTGAACCGCTTGTGAGTTCCTTTGCCTGTGTCTGTGATCTGTATTTCTGTTTGAAATCTTTTTACTTTGGTTCAGTGAATAAGTGTGGTTTGGCCAATTCTAACCGTTCTTTTGATCTCCAGCTAACTTTGAGCTGCTTTCGAAGGCTTTTGAGCCATCTGAGAGAGAAATGTTGGATTAGTATGTTAAATTACATGGAATTCCTAAAAATCTAGTATGTCCTGGTAAAATTGTATCAGTCATAATTCTAGTTATTTTTAAATGTTGTATGTAACAGCAATAATGGTTTCTTTTGTCATTTACATTGTGATCAAATGTTTCACCATGACATTTTAAGTCTTTATATGATTTATAGATAGTTACTGTTGTGCTCTAACACTTTGCAACAGTGCTCCATCTTCAAGAAGATCTATGTGAAGGACCTTTTGGCAAGCACAGGTCTCTGACAAACTTCATATCATAATGCCAAACTGGGTAAGAAATGAAAAATCTTAATGGAGAATCAGATGGCTTCATAAAAAGTGGACAGAAGGATTGGTTACTGAGTGAGCTGGTGAATATGGTTATAATGTTTTTGTTCTTTTGTTACTGGATTTGATCTGTGTTTTCCAGACACGGGGAAGTCCTTCCCCTCAACCTACTTAGGACTTGGAGCAATTGGATAAATGACACCTCTGTAGTGAAGTGTGTATTTATGAAAGTTATGGTGTTGGCTTCATTTTGTCCTGATGTTTAAGAGGAAGGGAAAATTACCTAGTGAAGTTATGAGAATGTAACAACTCACGATGTATCACTGTTTGCTTTAGGTCTACTGCTGAAATCACATGTGCAATGCTTGTGTGACAATTGGGTATGAATAATAAAATGTATGGCCTATATAAAGCATTTTCTCATTAACATTCCTCTTAGCATGTTCACGATACCTGATCAGTATTCCTCCAATGTAGATTAACTAGGTAAATATAAAGGAGGCCTAGTGCTGAGGGACATGATCTACACCTGGGCCCAACAGCTGAATTATTCTGGCACTGAGGGAATGACATTTTGATCATCAATGCTCTCTATTGAAAGACTTGTAATCAAAAGGGGAAAAAACCCTTCACATTGTGGCGAGACACACTGTCCCAGAACTTATAATTTAGATTATAATGCCTAGAATCAATGACGGAATGCTTTGATTTGAAACTGTTTGTACTGTAACTGCTTTTATTGCTAATCGCTTGACTTGGCTTCTGTGAAATTGAACTTTGCTTGCCAGCATAATGTGAACATGAAAGTTCTGAAGTTCCATGTGGCCGACCCGAGATGTTAAAATTAGCACGAACAACCTGTTTACCCTGGGATATAAAACAGCACCTGTGTGAAGTCTCGGCATCTCACCCTCCTTATGGGAGAGGCCCCGATCGTTCGGTTTGTGTTTCTGTGCTTAATAAACGCCTATTATTAATATAATTTTGATCTACACTGGCTCTTGCTGTTCTTCCTTGGTGCTGGTTCCTCTCCGGGGGAGTTCGCAGGTGTGTGCGGGACCGCAACATTTTGGGGGCTCGTCCGGAATCATAGTGGATGTTAAAGACCTGAAAAAGTGTCCCTCCCTGTCTTTGGCAGCTCCAAGGCGGAGGTTAAAGATATGAAACAGGGTCCCTCCCTTCGGAGACAATGCCTGCATCTCCAACATGTGAGTTATCAGACTTGGGTTGCCGGCAACATATGAATGACTCATAGGGACTTGCCGGACACGGCAGAAAGTCCGGCGTCATGGGAGGTCATGGGACGTCATGACCCCCCTTTGGGCTTTCAACATCGGGGTCGTTATTCTAACGCCCCGATCTTGAATTGGGACCTCCTTCGGTCAAGCCACTGGTCTTTTTACTCGCTTCTTGCTACTACTGCTTTCGCTTTCATTTTTGTTTGGATATTGTGGCTCTGTGTTTTAACCCTTTATCCTACAGCTGTCATGGGTCAAGGTAAGAGTAAGACCTCAACGCCCATGGGACTCATCCTGAGTCACTTTGGAGACTTCAGGGAGGTCGCCAAGGGCGTTGGAAGTCAAGTAAGTCCGGGAAAATTACGTATGTTTTGTGAACTCGAATGGCCTACATTTGGTATAGGATGGCCATCCGAAGGTACGTTTTCTCTTCCTACTATCATAGCCACTGAGGAAATTGTGTTTAAGGTTCATGATGATCAGATTCCATATATTGAAAGTTGGCGGGTTTTGGTGGAAGAGCCACCGGCATGGCTGAAACCCTGGCTCTCCTCCCAAACAACCTGCTCTGATAAGAAAAATAAGATTTGCTCTACTAAAATTACTAGAGATAAAAAGGGTGATTCAAACCACCCAAAAGAACCTTCGGCCCCACTTGTGGAAGCTGAAGAAGAAGAAGAATTCTACACTGAAACTAGTGAGTTTCCCCCGCCCTATGATCCCCCAAATGCAGAAAATGGCTCCGCAGAGTCCTCTCCACGAACCCAGACAAAGAGACATAATACTCGCTCTAGGAGACAAATCAAGGAATCAGCCCAAACCATCCTCCCCTTGCGTCAGCAGCCTCCCCGACCGGGGGAGGCTTGACCTTTTCTCACATACGCGCCATTTTCTACTACTGACCTTTATAATTGGAAATTGCAAAATCCTCCTTTTTCAGAGAAACCACAGGCCTTGATTTCTCTCCTGGAGACGGTTTTTGTTACCCACCAATCCACTTGGGATGATTGCCAACAGCTGTTACCGGTTTTATTTACTACTGAGGAGAGGGAAAAGATTCGGAGGGAAGCCCGAAAACAGGTTTTAGGACCAGACGGGCGACCAACTGAGAATCTAAACCTCATTGAGACTGTCCTCCTGACAACCAGACGAGACTGGGACCCCAATACAGGGGGCGGGAGACAGGCGCCTACCCGTTTTCGCCAGGCTCTGTTGTCAGGACTTCGGGCAGTGGCACGGAGGCCAACTAACATGTCTAAGGTCACTGAAGTTACTCAGGGACAAATGGAGTCCCCATCAGCCTTTTTAGAGAGGCTCATGGAAACCTACTGATTATGGACTCCTATCGATCCCAAGGCCCCTGAGAATAGACGGGCTGTTAACTTGGCCTTCGTGGCCCAATCCGCCCCAGATATTAGGAAGAAAATACAAAAAGTAGATGGATTTGAAGGGAAAAATTTGTCAGAATTGGTGGAAATAACTTTAAAAATTTATAACAATCGAGATAACACTGAAATAAGACAATTGAGGCAGGTATCTAAAGTAATGGCGGCAGTCCTAAATGATAGACTTAACGATAGGAAATGGTCAGGCTTCCAACCCAAAAGAGAAAAAAGAACCCCCGGCCCTCATGTACCTTTAAAGAAAGATCAATGTGCATATTGCAAGAAAAAAGGCCACTGGAAAAATAAATGCCCAGACTTGGCAACCAAGAAATAACAGTCACCAGCTGCCCCTAAGATTTTGGAAATAGACTCGGACTGAAGGGGTCAGGGCTCCAAACCCCCCAAGCCCTTGGTAAACCTTAAAGTGGGGGGGGAATCCAAAACTTCCCTAATAGATACAGGAGCTAATTTTTCGGTCCTACAAACCTACTTTGGGCCAAAATTGCCTGGTACCACCACTGTACAAGGGGCTACTGGGACCCAACAGTGCTCTTGGACTACCAATCATAAGGTGGATCTAGGCAGACAAACAGTCACCCACTCCTTCTTGGTCGTGCCTGACTGCCCATATGAAGGTCTTTTGGGACGAGATTTATTACAGTTATTGAAAACCAGTATCAAATTTGACAAAGGCGGTTTCAAATTTGTCTTTGGGCCAGACAGGATGCCCACAATTTTGATTACGGTGCCTTTACAAGAGGAAGCACTGCTGTTAGGGCCAGACTGCCCTGAGACTGACCTCCTAATTGCTGAATTAAAACAGGAATTCCCCACAGTATGGGCTGAAGACCATCCCTTTGGTGGGACGGCACATAGAGTACCTGTGGTTATGGAACTGAAGGCAGTTACATGTTTTATTTACTACTGAGGAGAGGGAAAAGATCCAGTTACGACAGTATCCTATGAATGACTGAGCCAGGAGGGGAATCACCCTTCACATTGAGTGACTCTTAAAGGAAGGAATCTTGATCCCCTGCCATTCCCCATGGAATACCTCACTTCTCCCTGTAAAAAAAAACCTAATAATAATAACTATAGACCCGTTCAAGATTTGTGGGCAGTAAATGACAGAGTGGCTGACATACACCCTACGGTTCCAAATCCATATATGCTTTTAAGCCTACTTCTTCCACACTGCAAAGTGTACTCTGTGCTTGATTTAAAAGATGCCTTCTTTTCCATCCCTTTGGCACCTGTAAGCCAGCCGCTATTTGCACTTTAATGGACAAATGAAAAAGGACAACCAAACCAGTTGACTTGGACTCGACTACCCCAAGGATTTAAAAACTCCCCTACTCTTTTTAGTACGGCCTTACAACGTGATTTACAGCCTTTCCACAACCAATTCCCTGAGGTGACTCTTTTGCAATACGTGGATGATTTACTTATAGCAGGGGAGACAATTGAGGAATGTTTAAAGGGGACAAAAGGACTAATGAAATTACTACAGGAACTTGGTTACAAAATCTCTATGAGGAAAGCTCAGATTTGCCGAAATCAGGTGACTTATTTGGGGTATATTTTGAAGGACAAACAGAGATGGCTGGGGAAATCACAAACACAGGCCATATTGGCGATCCCTGAGCCTAAGACTAGGAGAGAACTCAGGGAATTCCTGGGCACAGCCAGATATTGCCGTCTATAGATACCACGCTTTGCCGAATTGGCCAAGCCCTTATATGAAACATTAAAGGAACCACTATAGAGATTGACTGGACAGAAAAACGGGTCACTGTTTTTAGGGACATCAAGGAGGCTTTGACCTCACCCCCAGCCCTAGCACTCCCAAATCCGAATAAACCATTTGAACTTTTCATCGACGAACGGTCAGGAGTAGCTAGAGGGGTGCTAACCCAAAGACTAGGTCCCTGGTGCAGACCCATAGCATATCTCTCTAAACAGCTGAATCCTGTGGCCTCAGGCTGGCCACCTTGTGTAAGGCAGATAGCTGCCACTGCCTTGCTAGTACGAGGTGCTGCTAAACTGACTATGGGACAAAATTTAAAAGTTTTTACTCCTCATGCAGTTGAAACTTTGCTGCACATCCCACCTGAGCGCTAGCTCTCTAATGCTCAAATAATACAATATCAGTCATTACTCCTGGACCAACCCAGGATAACTCTGGAAATTACACCAACATTGAATCCAGCACCTCTCTTACCGACCATGGTTCAATCATCAGAAAAAAAAAAGATTTCCAGCCCCACGAATGCTTATTAGCCCTCCAGACCTACACTACCCTGCAATCTTATTTGACTGACATTCCACTCCAAAATCCTCAATTGACTCTTTTCACTGATGGTAGCAGCTTAATAGATACAGGGACGCACAAACATGGAGCAGCTGTCACTACAATTTCAGAAATTCTTTGGCAACAGTCCCTTCCCGTCGGAACTTCAGCCCAACGGGCGGAACTGATTGCACTTACAAAAGCCTTACAACTGGCAAAAGACAAAACCACTAACATATACACAGACAGCCGATATGCTTTTGCCACAGCCCATGTACATGGACAGATATACCAGGAGAGGGGCCTCCTGACTGCAGAAGGTAAGACCATTAAAAATAAACAAGAAATATTGAATCTTTTGGCAACAATATGGGAACCAAAAAGACTTGCTATAATACATTGTCCTGGACATCAAAGAGATGAAACCCCAATAGCCAAAGGAAATAGACTTGCTGACCAAACAGCCCGACAGGCAGCCATGGAAACTCCCATCAAGGGCTTGACTCAAAGACCAAAGCTTACCAATTTACTTCCAGATCCATCGCTGCCTCAGTTTCCTGAATATTCCCCCAAAGATTTGGACTGGATAAAACAGAAAAAGGGGGAAATATCGGAGTCAGAAGGGAAGAATTGGATCCAGGATGAATATCAGCGAGTATTCATCCCGGAGACTTTGGGGAAAATATTGATTCATTGTGTACATGAAGGAACCCACCTGGGTTCCACCAAATTATATGAATTAATAAAACAACATTTTCGAATAGCAGGATTAAAAGAGAAGATACAACAGACTACAAGAAGGTGCGTGATTTGTGCTCAAGTGAACCAAGGAGCCAGCATCTCACACCAGGATTTAAAGAGGTACCGGGGACATGAGGTTGCCCAATTTTGGGAGATGGACTTTACAGAAATTAAGCCGGGAAAATATGGATATAAATATTTACTTACTGCCATAGACACTTTTTCTGGATGGGTGGAAGCCTGGCTGGTAAAACAAGAGACAGCCTCAATAGTAGTAAGGAAATTGTTGCAGGAAATTTTACCAAGGTTTGGACTGCCACTTCAGATAGGGACAGATAATGGACCGGTGTTTACAATGCAGGTCACACAGGGAGTTAGTAAGGCCCTGGAGATAAGATGGAAATTACACTGTGTTTATAGGCCCCAGAGCTCAGGACAGATAGAAAGAATGAATAGGACCTTAAAGGAAACGTTGACAAAATTAATAGTGGAGACTGGCCAAAATTGGGTAGATGTCCTCCCACTGGGCCTCTTGAGGTCCGATGCACCCTTTATATGAAGGGATTCTCCCCTTTTGAAATTATGTTTGGTGTTCCTCCTCCTCTTCTGCCTAGGATTAGGGAAGAGCTCCATTTGCTGGCAGAGAGGGAAAATTTAATCACTTCTCTTCTAGCTTTGCAACGGTTTCAAGACTTTATTAAACCTTTGTTAAAAGATGCCTTTACATCACCCCCTGCTGTGCCTCATACCTTACAGCCTGGAGACTTGGTCTGGGTAAAGAAACACAATCCCCAGACATTGGAGACTAAGTGGACAGGACCTCATCTCATTGTGCTGACCACCCCGACAGCAATTAAAGTTGACGGCATATGGACCTGGATCCATTACAGCAGGGTAGAGAAGGACCACACTGCAGGAGAACAGGAAGAAACTCCTACATGGAAAACCCAGGCCCATCCACGGGATCCATTAAAACTGCGCATTATTCGCAAGTCTTGTTGATATGGGGATTGTTGGAAACTTTGGGGACTAGGCAAAATATGGGAGGAATCATGTTGTTAGCCAAAGGATACCCTTATGCCTGGGAATTGAGAGATGGGATTACGGGACTCACTATAGCTAAAAATGAAACCCTCTCAAGTCAACCCTGTTTAAGTTTTGACCTTTGTGCTTTATTAGGAGGCCCTAGCATTAGAGGTTATGGCTACAGATCCAGAAGGTTAAGGGTTAGACCCTATGGCTGTCAGAATACTGCTAAGGCCACAGTCCTTAGTAAAACCCAATGGTATGCTTGCCCCAGAGAAGGGAGCCCAGAGTGCACCCAAGAGAAAGAATACTATTGTGGAGCTTGGGGCTGCGAAACTTTGGCCCCTTGGGTAACTAATAAAGACCCGTTAATCACCTTATGGTGGGTTCAAAGTACCACCTGCAAAAACCCAAAGGAATGTAACCCTTTGAAGTTGTGCATTAAGGAAGTAAGCTCTGAGGTATGGACGACAGGGCGTACTTGGGGAATAAGATTATATGTATCTGGTCAGGACCCTGGGGCTTTGTTCACACTCCAACAGTACCAAAGCCCCGAATACTAAATCCCATAGGACCAAACAGAGATCAATATAGACCTCAGGCACCCGTTTTCAATCTGGTCACAGCCCTGAGTTCCTCCTACCCAAAGTACTCTTCTATGGGAATCACCTCAGGACACCCTCCTTAAACAAGTAGAAGAAGTACATGTCCTCATAAATAAAACTGATCCTTTACTGGCTGAGGACTGTTGGCTTTGTTATAAACCGCAGCCCCCTTACTATGTGGGGTTAGCAATTCGAGCCTCAATAGGACAGAATGAGACTCACATCCGCAACACAACAGATACAACAGGATGTTCCTGGAAGGACCCTCATGTAACTTTGGGAGATGTAAGGGGGAATGGGACATGTATAATACTTGAAAGGTTTAATGTTGCTCTAACACCCTACCATGTTAATTGTTGTCATACTATAATCATTCCCAGTTCACCGGGTTCTGAATATATATTGCACTCCCCTCAGGGAACTTGGTTTGCTTGTATGAAAGGCATCACCCCCTGTGTGAGCTCCACTAAATTTAGCAGCATCTGTATTTGAGTTCATATTCTACCCCAGATTTATTTATTCCAAGGAGCTGAAGGGAGATCCCACCTGCTAGGGACCCGGAGATTTCAACGTGCGGTACCTATTCTGATTCCCCTGTTGGTAGGACTAGGTTTTGCCGGTTCCGCGGCTATAAGAACCACAGGACTCATCACTAGCCATCAAAATTTGAGGAATTTAGAGGTTTTGATAGATGCTGACTTACGACATCTTACTGCATCTATTACAACCCTACAGGATCAGGTAGACTCATTAGCCGAAATGGTATTACAAAATAGAAGGGGACTAGATTTACTGTTTTTGAAAGAGGGTGGATTATGTGCAGCTCTAGGAGAAACATGCTGCTTCTATGCTAATAAATCGGGAGTAGTGCGAGACTCCCTTGCTCTTGTGTGGAAAAGTATTGAAGAAAGAGAGAAGAATCGACAGGCCTCTGAGCCTTGGTATCAAAGAATGTATACCTGGTCTCCCTGGATGACTACTCTTCTTTCAGCTTTAGCAGGACCAGTAATCCTTTTATTCCTGGGACTCTTAGTTGGGCCCTGTATACTTAATGCTCTAGTTAAGTTTGTTAAGCAAAGAATTAGTGAAATAAAAAATCTTAGCTTTAAGAAGGACATATACTCATTTAGACACCGATGAAACAGAATCCAAGATTTGATTGATTTACAAGAAAAGGGGGGAATGTGGCGAGACACATTGTCCCAGAACTTATAATTTAGATTATAATGCCTAGAATCAATGATGGAATGCTTTGATTTGAAATTGTTTGTACTGTAACTGCTTTTATTGCTAATCGCTTGACTTGGCTTCTGTGAACTTGAGCTTTGCTTGCCAGTATAATGTGAACAGGAAAGTTCTGAAGTTCCAGGTGGCCGACCCGAGACGTTAAAATTAGCACGAACAACCTGTTTACCCTGGGATATAAAACAGCGCCTGTGTGAAGTCTCGGGGTCTCACCCTCCTTATGGGAGAGGCCCCGATCGATCGGTTTGTGTTTCTGTGCTTAATAAACGCCTATTATTAATATACTTTTGATCTACACTGGCTCTTGCTGTTCTTCCTTGGTGCTGGTTCCTCTCCGGGGGAGTTCGCAGGTGTGTGCGGGACCGCAACAACATATTGAGGTGTGAGGAAGTCACTCTGGCTTATACATGGTTTAACTTAAATTTTACTGACGAAAGTGGCCTGTTTTGTGGCCTTTTGGATATGAGTTGTACATCTGGTTTGGCATTGAGGAGGGGAATGCATTTGACTGTCAAAAAGGAGTAACTGTGGTTCAGACATCCAAGATAAACCTAAGTGTCCATTGTAGGTGTGAATTAGATGCATTCCCGTATTTTTTGTTTTCGTTTTTTTTTTCTAAATCTTTATTGGAGTATAATTGCTTTACAATGGTGTGTTAGTTTCTGCTTTATAACAAAGTGAATCAGTTATATATATATACATATGTTCACATATCTCTTCCCTCTTGCGTCTCCCGCCCTCCCATCCTACCTATCCCACCCCTCTGGTGGTCACAAAGCACCAAGCTGAACTCCCTGTGTATATCTTTTTGAATTCGTGTTTTTGTTTCCTTCAGAAAGATACCCTCAAGTGTAATTCCTGCATCATATGGTAGTTCTCTTTTTAATTTCTTGAAAACCTCTGTAGTGTTTTCCATAGTGGCTGCACCAGTGAACATTCCCAAGAGAATGTGATAGGGTTCTCCTCATCCTCGCCAAGTCCTGTTATTTGTTGTCTTTTGGACGATAGCCAAGTTTTTAGGTATGAGGTGATAATCTCATTGTTCTTTTGATGTGCGTTTCCCTGATGATAAGTGATATTGGTCATAGTTTCATACGTCTCTTGGCCATCTGCACATATTCTTTGAAAAAATGTTTGGTCCCAAGTTTTAATTGGGTTTTTGGTTTTCGGAGGTTCAGTTGTGTGAGTTCTTCATCTATTTTGGATATGAACCCCTTTTCAGACATATCGTTTGCAACTATTTTCTCACGTTCGGTAGGCTGCCTCTTCATTTTGTGGATGGGTTCCTTTGCCATTGAAAAGCTTTAAAGTTGGATGGAGTCCCATTGGTTTATTCTGCTTTTGTTCCCCTGGCTTGGGGAGACAGGTCCAGAAAATATTGCTAAGATGGATGTCAAAGAGCGTACTGCTTACGTTTTCTTCGAGGAGCTTTATGGCTTCAGGTCTTACATTGAAGTATTTGATTCATTTTGAGGTTGCTTGTGTAGGTTGTATAAGAAAGAATTCCCGTTTGATTCTTGTGCATGTAGTGGTCCAGTTTTCCAACCACCATTCATTGAAGAGGCTATCATTTCCCCATTTTATAGTCTCACCTCCGTTGTCATAGATGAATTGACCATATATGCCTATGTTCATTTTGGGGCTCTCAATTCTATTCCATGGATCTATGTGTATTTCTTTTGTTCCTATACCATAGTGTCTTGATTATTCTAGATATGTAGTACAGTTTGAAATGGGGAGTGTGATATGTCCAAGTTTGCGCTTCTTTCTTAAGATCGTATTGACTATTCAGGTTCTTTTCTGTTTCCTTACACATATTAGAATTCTTTGTTCTAGTTCTCATAAAATTCCATCGGTATTTTCATAAGAATGGCATCAAATCTCTAGATAGCTCTGGGGTGTGGAATGATTTTAACAATATGAATTCTTCCAATCCATGAACACCTTATATCTGTCCATTTGTCTGTGTCGTCTCCAATTTCTTTCATCAGTGTCTTCCAGTTTTCTGAGTACACGCCTTTTACCTCCTGGGTTAGATGTATTCCTAGGTATTTCATTTTTGTTAATATCATTGTCAATGGGTTTGTTTACTTAATTTTTCATTCTGAAAGTTTGTTACCAGTGGATAGATATGCAACTGATTTCTATAGGTTAATTTTGTATCCTGCAACTTAACTTAATTTTCCAATGAATTCCATTTGTTTTGGGGGGTCATCTTAAGGATTTTATATATAAAACATCATGTCAGGACTTCCCCAGTGGTCCAGTGGTTAAGACGCCACGCTCCCAATGCAGGGGGCCTGGATTCGATCTCTGGTCAGGGAACTAGATCTCACATGCATGCCAAAAGTAAGAATTCGTATGCCACAACTAAGGAGCTCCCCTGCCACAACTAAGACCCAGCACAACCAGAATAAATGAATGAATGAATAAATAAATAAATGAAATATAAAACATCATCTCATCTACAAACAGTGACAGTTTTACTTTTGCCCCTGCCATTGGATTCCTTTTATTTCTTTTTTTTCATGTAATTACTATGACTAGGACTTCCTAGACCATGTTGAATGAACGTGGTGAGTGTGGTCGGGGTTAGAGTTAGGTTTAAGCACAATTCGCCCTCTTCCCCTTTCTCTCTCCCCATCTCTCTGAGGCCTCCAGGAAGGACAGGACTAGTCCTGGGTCACACATGACTCAGGGAGTTGAACTGGACCACTGTTTCTCTGCCCCCCAGTCCTGGGCATAGTTTTGTATACTATCTCTGTAACTTCTTTGACCAGGTGTCTATTTATAGATTTCCCTATTTTTTAGTGGAGTTGTATTGTAGTTCTTTGTATATTTTGAGCCAAATTCTTTATTAGATATGTTTGCAGTTTTTTTTTCCCCCAGTGTGTGTTGTCTTTCGATTTTCTGAATGAGGTTTTTCACACAGTAGAAATCTTTAATTTTATAAAGTCCACAGAATCCCTTGATTTTCTTTCTGGACTGCTTTTTTGTGTCGTGTGTTAAAACCACAAAGCTTGTGATGGACATGACGAAGGCCAAGCTCATATCAATTTTCTTTTATGTTTTCTCCTATAATTTTGAATAGTTTTGCATCTAAAGCTTGTCTCTGAATCATTTTGAATGAATATGGTGTAAGTTGTAAAGCTTGTGTCTACATTCATTTTATTCCATATGGTTTCCAATTCATTGTTCCTTAACTGCTTTGGAGAAGCTCTGGGATATTGTATCCATTTGTTGGAATTTCCACAATTTAATGCGTTCAGCAGTTCTGCCAGCAGGGTCGCTGTCTGTTCAGCAGTTCTGCCAGCAGGGTCGCTGTCTCCAGTGACCCGTGAGAGAGGGGCGGTCTGCACTTCCCGCACCGACGACAGGGTGGCGCTGAGCCCGTTTCTCTGACCCACAGCGCATGCGCGTTCCCTGAGGACCCAGCTCAGAGCGCAGCTGAGGGGAGCTGTGTCTCCTCAGGCACCGTCAGGTTGTGGCTGCTGATGGGCGCTCGGTCTCCTCAAGGACTTGCTGCGGTTTCGGCTTCAGGACAACGTGGGGCTGCATCCATGCTGACGGGAGCTGGGTTCCCTGAGGACGCAGGCGATGTCAGAGGAACAGGTGAGGAGACAGTGAGGATAAGTGGGGATAAGCTTCCTGGGGGCGACTGATGGCTGCGGGGGTCCGTCTTCATGCGACCCAGGAAGGGCTTGGTGTGCCAAGCTGGGTTTTTGGTCAGGATGGTGCGTGGTGGAGCCGCGTGTGTTATGGGGTGTGCAGTGTTCCCCGCACCATATACCGTGGGGCTGCCATTCTGCTCAGTGTGTCTTTGGCCCCCTTGTCATAACTTAACGGCCCCCTCCCACCCCCACCCTGCGGGGTGGGTTCTGGGCTCTCCGTCCTGTCCCTCTGGTCTGTGCCCCTGTTTTGAGCCAGTTCCGCACTGTTTTGGGGACTGTAGCTTCATGATGAAGTGCGAAGTCAGGGAGGGACATGCCTGCGGCCCGTTCTCCTTTCTGAGGTTCGCCTTGGCTCTTTGGGGTCCTTTGTGGCTCCACACACATCTTAGGAGGATTTGCTCCATTTCTGTGAAAAACACCGTTGGAATTTCAGGACGGCCTGCCTTCACTGTGTGCACCGCTTTGGGTAGAATGGACATTTTAGCAACAGTAATTCTTGCGTTCCATCAGCACGGGGAGTCTTTCCACTGACCTGTGTCTTTTTCAGTGTCTTCATGAGTGTCTTAAAGTTTTCAGGTCTTTCACAGCCTAGGTTAAATTTATTCCTAGGTATTTTGTTCTTTTTGATGCAGTTGTAAGTAGGGTTTTTTTTTTCTCTTTCTGATGGTTCATTATTAGTGTTTAGAAATGCAGTTGAGCTGTGTGTACTGATTTTGTGTCTTTACTGAATTCATTTCTTATTTCTAACAGGTTTTTTTGGTGGAATGGTGTGGAAAATTGAACTTCCAAAATCCCGCTGTTTCTACCACATGCAAGTAATCCTCAACAGGGAAGAAAGGGAAGTCCTTTTTATTGGGAGGTCCTAGGACCCTTCCGGGGCTCCCCGCCTGCCCACCCTTGGTCGGTGTCCTCAGTCCACCTGTGCAGACAGGTGAGGATCCCCTCCAGAGGCTCCCAAACGCTTCACCCCTACAACCTCCCCGGGGTCGTCCCAGGTCCTGTCGGATTGTTCCACCCTCAGCAAGCCCCCAAGTACATGGCAAGGGCAGGCATCAGGCCTGCTGTGTGCACTGATGTGCATCCTGCTGTATACACAGGCATGACACTGCCCAGGGTGCAGGAAAGGCAGCCTTACCTCGGGACGTGGGGAGAGGGGCTGCCCACAGGGTGGACGTCAGCTCCCGGCTCACCAGGCCAGGGCAGCCGGGTTCTCTCTCCTTGGACACTTTCTCACAGAGCTGGACCATGACCCAGCATTGTTCCCACCCCTATTGTCCCTCCATTGGCCTCGCTCTTGTGAGCAGAGAAGAACAGTGTGGTCTGTGGTTACAGGCTGAGACACACAGACACTGGCTCACCTGCGTGCACCCAGCTTAACCCATGGAACGGGCACTGCACCAGGGTCTGTGCGGTGTGGGTTTGCCTGCCCACAGAGAGGCCGGAACTCCGTCCTGGCTCCAGAGGTCACCTTGCGTCTGACAGGAATGTGAGTGCTAATTAACAATGTTGTGTTAATTTCTACTGTACAGCAAAGTGATTCGTATATACAAACATACATACGTACATATTTTTCATATTCTTTTCCATTATGGTTAATTACAGGGTATTGAATACAGTTCACTGTGCTGTACAGTAAGACCTTGTTTATCCATCCTATATATAATAATTTGCATCTACTGATCCCAAACTCGCAATCCATCCCTGTCCCCTGTCTTCTCCTTGACAACCACAAGTCTGTTTTCTATATTTGTGAGTGTGTTTTTGTTCTGTAGATAGGTTCATTTGGGTCTCATTTTATAGTCCACATATAAGTGATATCATATGGTATGTGTTGTTCTCTGTCTGACTTACTTCCCTTTGTATGATAATCTCTAGGTCCATCCATGTAGCTGCAGATGACATTATTTCATTCTGTTTTATGGCTGAGTAATATTCCATTATATATATGTACCACATCTTCAATATCCATTCATCTGTTGAGGGACATTCAGGTTGCTTCCATGTCTTGGAGGTTGCGAATAGCGCTGCTGTGAATGCTGGGGTGCAAGTATGTTTTCAAATTATAGTTTTGTCTGGATGTGTGCCCAGGAGTGGGATTGCTGGTTCATATGGTAATTCTATTTTTAGTTTTTGAGGAAGCTCCATACTGTTTTCCATAGTGGCTGCATCAATTTACTTTCCCACAAGTAGTGTAGGAGGGTTCCCTTTTCTCCACACCCCTTCCAGCATTTATTTCTAGGCATTTTAATGATGGCCTTTGTGACCACTACAAGGTGGTAACTCACTGTAGTTTTGATTTGCATTCTCTGATAATTAGTGATGTGGAGCATCTTTTCACATGTCTCTTGGCCATCTGTATGTCTTTGGAGAAAAGTCTATTTAGACCTTCTAAAATTCTGCCTATTTTTGATATTTTTTCTTTTTTGAGTTGTATGAGCTGTTTGTATATTTTAGAATTAAGCCTTTGTTGGTCGCATCATTTGCAGGTATTTTCTCCCAAACAGTGAGCACAGGTTCTGGAACAACTGGATACCCACATGCAGAAGAGTAAAGTTGGACCCTTACCTCCCCCCACCCCGTATACAAAATCAATGCAAAATGGACCAAAGGCCTAGATGCAAGAACCAAAGTTATAAAACTCGTAGAAGAAAACATGAGAGTAAAACTTCATGACCTTGGATTTGGTCATGATTTGTTAGATCCACCAAAAGCACAAGCAGCAAAGGAGACAATAGATGAACTGGACTTCCTCAAAATGAAAAACAGTTGTGTATAAAAGGAGCAAGGAATAAGATAATCCACCAGCTAAAATGGCCCAAGATGTTTGCAAACCATGTATCTGATAAAGGACTGTAGCCCAGCAGCCAAGCCCCTGGTGGTCCAGTGGAGTGTCATTGTGGGCCCTCCCATCCTTGGTGATCAGAAGATTTCAGGCCCCACAGCAAGTGAGGGGTGGACACGGGTCATCCTCAGCACCCTCAGGGAGTGAGTGCTGGATGGTTTTGAGCCCAGATTCACTCCCATTCCTGCCCTCAAAGGCTGAAGGCTTCAGCATGCCTCCAGATGGACACAGAGTATTTGCAAGTGTTTGAGATCCAAGAGAACAGTCTTCACTTTTTTGAAAGGGCATCTTATTATTTCACAGCATGACCATTTTCAATCTGGCTCTCAGGGGTGCCTTCCCAACTCCCTTATTTCTTTGAGAGTGGCCATGGGAGCTTGGCTGTCCCCAGGCCCCACACCAGGTTACAAGGCCAGTGGGGACAGACCCTGGTGGTCCTTAACTTCGCTGGAGACTAACCCAGAATCTCAGCCTGCGATTGAACGTGGACGCCCCTGCTTCTCCCCATCACCGATTCTCATCTCCTTCTCTGTCTCTCTTCCTCTTGCTTTTCAGTCGCAGATTTGCCTGACGGCCACCACTCACAGCTCCTGCAGAGCCCAGAGATTTCTTCTGGAAGGAAATGTTCTGGAAAATCAGAGGGATAAATAAAGGATGCAGCTGATCCCCACCTTGTGCTGATGCCCAAGAGGGTGAGGAGAGTGAGTGTTTTCTCATGAGAATTTTAAATCCTCCAAGTAATAGATCATCGGGGGGGCATCCAGTGTTCTCCTGCTCATTCTAAGAATGTCATTCCTGGATTTTAATGTGGTAAATAATTTACATTATAAATATGCAGAGGGGGGGATATCCATTCCAAAATGTTAGAGGTAACTCCAAGGGATTTACAACAAACAAGGACATAGAACCCTGTGTCCAGACACTGGCTGAGAGGCTCCTACCCTGCGCCGCAGTCCCCTGGAGGGCGGAGTGGCATGACTGTCCTCCCACAAATGAGCCTACACAGGCACATCCCTCGTGGGACCACTGTATCGCAGAATCTTAGAGTGGCCAATGGCAGGCAGCTGGCTAGAGATGGGGACAAAAGAAAACTGCCCAGCTGCCTGGGACAACCCTGGGTGAGGCCTTAGGAAGGGCCAGTGTCAGAGCCTCAGAGATAACTTGAAGAGAGATCAGGCTGTTAAGACCATAGTCAGAGATGCACTTAGGGAAATATTCAGGGCCTTACTTATGGACAGGATCAGGGCATTATTTAGTGACAGCATAGACTATAAGGGACAGCATCAGGGCCTAAGTTAGGGACAGTGTCAGTGCTTCACTTAGAGATAACGTGAGAGCCTTAGTTAGACACAGTTCAGGCTGTTACTTAGGGATATCTTCAGGGCCTTAGAGCCCATGGCCATAATTAGAACCAGTGTCAGGACGTTTGTTAGGGCCAAAACTACGGTGTTAGGGGCAAGAGTCAGGTCATTAGTTACAGACATTGTCAGGGTTTTAGGTATGGAGAGCGGCAAGTCCTTAGTTAAGAAGAGTGTCGGGGCCTCACTTAGGGCCAGCATCAGGATGTTAGTTAGGGAGAGTCAGGTCATTAGAATTTCAGATTCTGAGGTAGAGACAGCATCAGGGCCTTAGTTATGGACAGGATCAGGGTGATACAGAGGGACACCTAAGGGTATTAGGGACATCTTCAGGGCCTCAATTAGCGATAGCATCAGGGTATTAGTTAGGAAAAGAGTCAGGCCATTATTAGAGATAGTGTCAGTGCCTTATGTAGAGAAAGCATCAGGGCCTTAGTTAAGGACAGCATCAGAGACATGCTTAGGGAAATATTCAGGGCCTTAGTTATGGACAGGATCAGGGCGTTATTGAGAGATACATGAGGCTATTAGGGAGAGCATCAGGGTGTTAGGGAAAGAGTCGGCCGTTATTATAGACAGTGATGGTGCCTCAGGTAGAGACATCATCACAGCCTTAGTTAGGAAGAGGGTTTGGGCCTTGGCGAGGGACAGGGTCAGGCCAACAGTGAGGGACATCTAAGTCTATTAGGGACATTGTCAGGGCCTTAGATAGGGTCAGCATCAGGGCCGTATTTAGGACCAGTGTCCGGGCATTATTTAGGGGCAAAATTAGAATGTTAGTTAAGGAAGAAGCCAGGAAATTAATTACAGGCAGTGTCAGCTTCTCATGTAGAGACTTCAAGGTCTCTGTGAGAGCATCAACATCTCAGGTCGGTGCTGCATCAGGCCATTACTTACAGACGGTGTCAAGGCCTTAATTAGGGAGAGTGTCACGGCCTCAGAGAAAAACTTGAGGGCCTTAGTAAGAGACGCTTCAGGCTGTTCAGTAGGGACATGCGTTAGTTATGGACAGGGCCAGGGTATTAGCAAAAGACAGCTCAGACAATTAGGCACACCATCAGGGCCTTGGGTAGGGGCAGCGTCAGGGAGTAGTTGAGCAAAGAGTGAGGCCGTTAGGTAAAGACAGACTCAGGGCCTTAGTTAGAGACACTGTCAGGCTCTTCATTAGGGACACTGTCATGGCCTCAGTTAAAGATAACTTGAGGGCCTTAGTTAGAGATAATGTCAGGGCCTAAGTTATGGACATCTTCAGGGCCTCAGTTAGAGGTAATTTGATACCCTTAGTAAGAGACATTTTGGGTCATTAGTGACATCGTCTGGACCTTAGTGCCATCTTCAGTACATCATTTACGGGCCGCATCAGGGCATTAATGAGGGACAGCTCAAATTATTAGGGGCCGTGTCAGGGTCTTAGTTAGGGAATGTGTCAGGAACTTTGTTAGAGAAAGAGTGAGGCCAGTAGTTAAAGACAGACTCAGGGCCTTAGTCAGAGACAGCCTCAGTCCTTAATTAGGGAGAGTGTCAGGGCCTCAGTTAAAGATAAGTTGAGGGCCTTCGTTAAGGACAGTCTCCAGGCCTCAGTTAGAGAGGGATTCACAGCCTCGGTACTGAATTCAGTGTCTTAGTTAGGGACAGCATCAGGGATTTAGGTAGCATAAGAGACTCGACATTAGCTAAAGACAAGGTTAGGTTAAGGTCTAGGAATAGCTTCAGTAAATGACATAGGGATAGTGTGAAGACCATAGCTACTTAGAGCAACAGTGCCTAACTTAGAACCAGTGCCAGGGATTCAGGTAGGGACAGCGTCAGAGCCTGACTTAGGGAGAGCGACAGGGCCTGAGTCAGGCCTATAGTCAGGGCCTTAGCTGGGGACAGTGTCAGGGCATGATTTAGGAGCGGCATAAGGGCCTCGGTAGGAACAACCTAAGGGGTTTGTTAAAGACATTATCAGGGCCTCTGTGAAAGACAGCCTCAGAGCCTCACTTAGGGACAGTGTCAAGGCTTACTTTGGGACAGTTTCTGGACCTTAATAAAACATGGGCCAAGATATAATGAACTCAGTATACTGTCAGGACTTATCATATTGACGGGAGCAGGGCCTTAGTTAGGGACAGTGTCAAGGCCTTAGATAGGACTAGCATCTGGGTCTCTGTTAGGTATCGTGTCAGGGCCTGAGTTAGGAAGAGTGTTAGGGCCATAGTTAGGGAGTGTCAGGGCCGGAATGTAGGACTCAGTTAGTGACAGTGTCATGGCCTTGGGCCTAAATTGAGTTTCTGTGTTAGGCACAGAGTAAGGGCTTCAACTAGCATAAGAGGCAGGACATTTGCTAGGGCTAGCTTTAGGGTAAAGTTTATGGATCGTGTCAGGAAATGACCTAGGGATACTGTCAAGACCTTAGTCACTGAGAGTATCAGGGTCTTAATTAGAACCAGTGTCAGGGCATCAGGTAGGGACAGCGTCAGAGCCTGAAATAGAGAGAGCCACAGGGCTTGAGTGAGGCGTAGCATCAGGCCCTTAGCTGGGGACACTGTCAGGGCATGATGTAGGACCTACATCAGAGCCTTTGTTGGGTCAGCAATAGGGTATTAGTTAAAGACATGATCAGGGCCTGAGGTGGTCACAGCGTCAAGGCCTCAGGTAGGCATAGCTTCAGAGCCTGAGTTAGGCACAGCCTCAGGCCTTCACGTAGGGACACCCACAGGGCTTTCTTAGGGATAGTGTCAGGACCTTCGTTAGAAATCAGTCAGATTCTTAACTGAGGACAGTGTACGGATTTTACTTATTGCCAGCAGAAGGACCTATATTAGGGACAGATTCCGGGCCTTATTTAGAGGCAGTGTCAGGGCCCTAGTTAGGGCTAATCTGGGCCTTAGTTACAGAGAGCATTAGGGCTTCTGTGAGGATAAGAGGCAGGAAATTAGCTCGGGACAGAGTCAGGTTCCAGGCCAGGGATAGTGTCAGGAAATGAGCTAGGGGTAGCATGAAGACCTTCATTATTGAGAGCATCAGGGCCTTAGTTAGGACCAGTGTCATGGCCTTAATCAGCACCAGTGTCAGGGCTTGATACAGGGTTAGCGTCAGAGCCTAACTAATGTACGGCAACAGGGCCTAAGTGAGGCCTATCTTTAGAACTTGAGTGAGGGACAGTGTCAGGGCATAACTTAGGAGAAGTATAAGGGCCTCTGTAGGATCAGCATTAGGGTCTTCATTAAAGTATTCTCAGGGCCTCTGATAGGTACAGCCTCAGTGCCTCACTTAGGGACAGTGTCAGTGCTTACTTTAGGACAGTTTCAGGACCTTGGTAAGACATGAGTCAGGACATTAGCTCAGGATAATGTCAGGACTTTAGATATTGATGGCAGCAGGGCCTTAGTAAGACACAGTGTCTGGGCCTGCGTTAGGACTAGCATCTGCGCCTCTGTTAGGTACCGTGTCAGGGCCTGAGTTAGGAATAGTGTTAGGGCTTTAGTGAGGGACAATTCTGGGCTAGATTTAGAAAGAGCATCTAGGCCTCAGTTAGGGACAGTGTCACGGCCTTTGGACAAAATTCTGGGCCTGAATTAGGCACAGCATAATGGCTTCAGTTAGCATAAGAGGCAGGACAGTTGCAAAGGCCAGGCTTAGGGTTAAGTTTAGGGATCGTGTCAGGAAATGACCTATGGGTAGTGTCACGACCTTAGTCACTCAGAGTATTAGGGCCTTAATTAGAACCAGTGTCAGAGCTTCAGTTAGGGACAGCGTCAGAGCCTGACTTAGAGAGAGCCACAGGGTCTGAATGAGGCCTAGCATCAGGCCCTTAGCTGGGGACACTGTCAGGCATGATGTATGAGATGTCTCAGGGCCTTTGTTGGGTCACCAATAGGGCCTTATTTAAAGACATGATCAGGGCCTGAGGTGATCACAGTTTCAAGGCCTCAGGTAGGCACAGCTTCAGAGCCTGAGTTCGGCACAGTCTCAGGCCTTCACTTAGGGACAGTGACTGGGCTTTCTTAGGGACAGTGTCAGGCCCTTGGTTTGGAAGGGGTCAGGTTATTAGCTCAGGATAGTGTCCGGGTTTTAGTTATTGCCGGCATCAGGGTCTATATTAGGGACGGATTCCGGACCATAGTTAGAGACAGTGTCAGTGCCCTAGTTAGGACTAGTCTGGGCCTTAGTTAGGGAGAGCATTAGGGCTTCTGTGAGGATAAGAGGCAGGAAATTAGCTCAGGACAGAGTCAGGTTCCAGGCCAGGGATAGTGTCAGGAAATGAGCTAGGGTTAGCGTGAAAACCTTAGTTATTGAGAGCATCAGGGCCTTAGTTAGGACTAGTGTCAGGGCCTTAATCAGGACCAGTGTCAGGGCTTGATGTAGGGACCGCATCAGAGCCTAACTAAGCTATGGCAACAGAGCATAAGTGAGGCCTATCTTTAGGGCCTGAGTTCGGGACAGTGTCAGGGCATGACTTAGAGTAGTATAAGGGCCTCTGTAGGATCAGCATTAGGGTCTGTGTTAAAGATATTCTCAGGGCCTCTGTTAGGGACATTCTCAGGGCCACACTTAGGGACACTGTCAGGGCTTACTTTAGGACAGTTTCAGGACATTTTTAAGACAAGGGTCAGGATATTAACACAAGATAATATCAGGACTTTCGATATTGATGGCCGCAGGGCCGTATGACAGTCTCAGGGCCTGACTTAGCATGAGCATCAGAGCCTTTGTTATGTACAGTGTTAGGGCCTGAGTTAGGTGTAGTGTCATGGCCTGAGTTCAGATGAACCTCCAGGCCTCAGTTAGGGACAGCGTCATGGCCTCAGGACTAATTTCAGGGCCTTAGTTAGGGACAGCATCATGGATTTATTTAGCATAAGAGGCTCGAGTTTAGTTAAAGGCAAGGTTAGGTTAAGGTCTAGGGATAGTGTCAGGACATGTCCTAGGGAAAATGCCAAGACCTTAGTTAATTAGAACATCAGGGCCTAATTTATGACCGGTGTCAAGGCTTCAGGTAGGGACAGTGTCAGAGCCCGACTTAGGAAGAGCGACAGGGCTTGAGTGAGGCCTAGTGTCTGGTCCTTTGCTGGGAATAGTGTCAGGGCCTGACTTATGTGCAGCATAAGTGTTTCAGTAGGATCAGCATCGGGCTTTGCTGAAGCCATTATCAGGGCCTCTGTTAAGGTCAGCCTCAGGGTCTCACTTAGGGACAGCGTCAGGGCTTACTTTAGGACAGTTTCAGGACCTTGGTAAGACATGGGTCAGGATATTAGGTCAGGATAATGTCAGGACTTTAGATACTGACGGCAGCAGGTCCTTAGATAGAGTGTTAGGGCCTGCTTTAGGACTAGCACCTGTGCCTCTGTTAGGTACCGTTTCAGGTCCTGAGTTAGGAATAATTTTAGGGCATTAGTTAGGGACAGTTCTGGGCCGGATTTAGGAAGACCATCTAGGCCTCAGTAAGGGACAGTGTCACGGCCTTGGGACTATATTGAGCACCTGAGTTAGATACAGTATAAGGTCTTCAGTTAGCATAAGAGGCAGCACATTTGCTAGGGACAGATTTAGGGTAAAATTTATGGATCGTGTCAGGAAATGACCTAGGGATAGTGTAAAGACCTTAGTCACTGAGAGTATCAGGGCCTTATTTATAACCAGTATCATGGCTGCAGGTAGGGACAGTGCCATTGCCTGACTTAGGGAGAGCAACAGGGCTTTCTTAGCAACAGTGTCAGGACCTTGGTTAGAAATGGGTCAGGGTATTAGCTCAAAATAGTGTCTGCATTTTTGTTATTGATGGTAGCAGGGCCTATATTAGTGAAGATTCCGGGCCTTAGTTGGAGACAGTTTAAGGGCCTTAGTTAGGACTAGTCTGGGTTTCAATTAGGGAGAGCATCAGGGCTTCAGTGAGGACAAGAGGCCGGAAATTAGTTTGAGACACAACCAGCTTCCAGGCCAGGGATTGTGTCAGGAAATGAGCTAAGGATAACATGAAGACCTTAGTTATTGACAGCATCAGAGCCTTTGTTAGGACCAGTGTCAGGAGCTTAATCAGTAGCAATGTCAGGGCTTGATGTAGGGGCAGCGTCAGACCTAACTAAGGTATGGCAACAGGGCCTAAGTGAGGCCTATCTTTAGGGCCTGAGTGAGGGACAGTTTCAGGGCATGATGTAGGAATAGTACAAGGGCCTCTGTAGGATCAGCCTTAGGGTGTTCGTAAAAGACATTCTCAGGGCCTCTGTTAGGATCGTCCTGTGGGCCTCACTTAGGAACGGCATCAGGGCTTACTTTGGGACAGTTCAGGACCTTGGTAAGACATGGGTCAGGATATTAGCTCAGGGTAATGTCAGGACTTTAGATATTGATGGCAGCAGGGCCTTAGTTAGACACAGTATCAGAGCCTGCGTTAGGACTAGCATCAGAGCCTGTGTTAGGTACCGTGTCAGGGCCTGAGTTAGGAATAGTGTTAGGGCATTAGTTAGGCACAGTTCTGCGCCAGATATAGGAAGAGCATCTAGGCCTCAGTTAGCGACAGTCCAACGTCCTTAGGACTTAATTCAGGCTGAATTAGGCACAGCTTAATGGCTTTAGTTAGCATATGATGGAGGACTTTAGCTAGGGAGGTTGTCAGTTTGACATCTAGGCATAATGTGAAGACCTTAGTTACTGAGAGTACCAGGGATTTACTCAGAACCAGTGTCAGGGCTTCTGGTAGGGACAGCATCAGAGCCTGACTTAGTGAGAATGACAGGGCCTGAGTGAGGCCTAGCATTAGGCCATTAGCTGGGGACACTGTCAGGGCATGACATAGGAGCATCATCAGGGCCTTTGTTGGATCAGCAATAGGGTCTTATTTGCTAAGTAACATCCAGGCTTGTAGCCTTTCGGAGTCACTCTGTGTATGCCGCGTGTAGGGCAACACACTGCACTGTTTTTTTCGGACAGCTTGATTTACCCAATACTCCCACAGTTTCACGAACACCTTTCTGTCATGTCCAATATGCCGTGGAAGTCTGACTCATTTCCGTAGTCTGAGCTGCACTGAGCAAAACACTTGGCTTCCAATTCCATCTAAGACCTCCTACCTGAAGTCACCCTGCATCCAAGAGTAAGTCGGCTTGCGTTCCTACTGCAATTAATGATCAGTTCTTCGAGTAACACTGCAGGCTTTTGAAGAGGCACTGGCCCGAATTCCTACCTAGGGCGTTCCTTATTTGACGTAGTTCACTAGATGCAGAACACCTTGCTTGGAGAAGTTGATTCAGGGAAGGAACCAGTGTGTCATCTGTGTCCCTTTTGACTTGTTAGAAAGCACAGGGATGTATGCTGCGTGTGCCCATAAAAATGGGGCCTGATGGAACTAGCCTGGCTTTCCTATTTTGAAAGCTTCCTTCATGTTGCCTTCAAGCTACGTGAAATTCACTGCTGTTGACAGAACTCTAGCTACAGTAGGCCTGGCTCTGCAAAGAAAGTGAGTTTCCTCTAGCCAAAGAGGGTTCTTCCATGGCTTGGTTGGGGCTCAGACGGCCATGCTCTAGAGCTAAATAGAAACTCAACTTGAGTAGTTGCCTCAAGGTAAGGCCCTGAGTAGACATCGGGAAAGTGAGGCATGTGGCTGTTTCCATGAGGTCTTCATCGGGGTTCTGCCTTATTTTAAAGAAGTACCCTTTTCAGGACTCTTAGGTCCCTTGGGTGTGCATCATTTTCCCTCCAGGATCACTGAGTACCTCCAGACCTCATGGGCCTGCTGACCAAAATTGAGGCCCATAGGTCCCTTGGAGGTCCTCTGTGTATGACGAGTGATGGGCAACACATTGCACATTACTTTAGGAGAGTTACATTGCCAGAACACTCGAACAGCATCAGGACCACATTTATAGCCAGTCCAACGTGCCATGGAAGTCTTCATCATGGCTCTCGTCTGAGCTGCCATGAGAAAACACTCTGCTTATAATTTTTCGAGGACCTCGTACCTAAATTCACTATACTCAGGCATGAAGTCAGCATCCTACTGTGCTGTGTCTCTAATGGGACATTAAACGAGAGTACTTGCCTCGAGGTAAGGCCCTGAATTACCAGGCAGTAGTGGAGGCGTGCAGCAGTTTCCATGAGGCCGTAGCAGCTGCTGCACATTATTTTAATGGCAGTACACTTTTCTGGACACCTAGGAGCCTCGCGTGGGCACCCTGTTCCCGGCAGGAACAGTGAGTACACCCAGCCCCCCCTGGGCCTGCTAAGCAACATCCAGGTTCGTAGCCCTTCGGAGTCACTCTGTGTATGCTGAGTATAGGGCAATACAGTGCACTCCTTTATGGGACAGCTTGATTTCCCCAGTATTCCCACAGGTTCAGGTAAAGAGTTGTAGCACGTCCAACATGCCATGTAAGTCTGCCTCATTGCCCTAGTCTGAGCTGCACTTGGAAAAACACTCGGTTTCCCATTCCATCTAGGACCTCCTACCTGAATTCACACTGCTTCCAGGATAAAGTCGGCATGCGTTACTACTTGAACTAAAGCCCAGTTCTTTGTGTAATACTGCAGGATTTTGAGGAGCCACAAGCCCGAAGTTCTACCTAGGGCATTCCTTGGATGACGTATTTCACTAGATGCAGAACCCCTTGCTTGGAGGAGTTGATTCAGGGAAGGAAGCAGTGTGTAGTCTGTGTCTCTTATGATTTCTTAGAAATCACCGGGATGTATGCTGCTTGTGCCCATGAAATGGGGGCCTCATGGAA
>NW_006796821.1:0-301 GCF_000442215.2 Lipotes vexillifer | reverse complement strand
CTAGATATAAAAGACTTTACATCTAGTGATAGAAGATTATTCATCTAGGGATAGAAGACTATGTACCTAGAGATAGAAAAGTATACTCCTAGAGATGGAAGACTTTACACCTAGAGACAAATGATTATACTTCTAGAGATAGAAGACTTTACACCTAGAGACAGAAGATTATCCTTCCAGAGATAGAAGACTATACACCTAGAGATAGAAGAGTATACTACTAGAAATAGAAATATTCACACCTAGAAATTGAAAATTATAATCCTAGAGAGAGAAGACCTTACAGCTAGTAATAGAAAAG
>NW_006796820.1:0-228 GCF_000442215.2 Lipotes vexillifer | reverse complement strand
ATAGGAACATACATATCAATAAATACCTTAAATGTAAATGGATTAAATGCTCCAACCAAAAGAAACAGATTGGCTGAATGGATCCGAAAACAAGACGTGTACATACGCTGTCTACAAAAACCCACTTCAGACCTAGGGACACATACAGACTGAAAGTGAGGGGAGGAAAAAAGATATTCCATGCAAATGGAAATCAAAAGAAAGCTAGAGTAGCAATTCTCATATCAG
>NW_006796819.1:0-211 GCF_000442215.2 Lipotes vexillifer | reverse complement strand
CTTTCTATCCTGTTCCAGTGATCTATATTTCTGTTTTTGTGCCAGTACCATACTATCTTGATTTCTGTAGCCTTGTAGTATAGTGTGAAGTCCGGGAGCCTGATTTGTCCAGCTCCATTTTTCTTTCTCAAGATTGCTTTGGCTATTCTGGATCTTTTGTGTTTCCATACAAATTGTGAAATTTTTTGTTCTAGTTCTGTGAAAAATGCCA
>NW_006796817.1:1594632-1604207 GCF_000442215.2 Lipotes vexillifer | reverse complement strand
TCTCTATGTATAGTGTCATGTCATCTGCAAACAGTGACAGTTTTACTTCTTCTTTTCCAGTTTTGTATTCCTTTTATTTCTTTCTCCTCTCTGATTGCCATGGCTAGGACTTCCAAAACTATGTTGAATAGTAGTGGTGAGAGTGCACATCCTTGTCTTGTTCCTGATCTCAGAGGAAATGCTTTCAGTTTTTCACCATTGAGAATGGGGTCTGCTGTGGGTTTGTCATATATGGCCTTTATTATTTTGAGGTAGGTTCTCTCTGCCCACTTTCTGGAGAGATTTTTATCATCAATGGGTGTTGAATTTTGTCAAAAGCTTTTGCTGCATCTATTGAGGTGATCATATGGTTCTTCTTCTTCAATTTTTTTTTCTGTTTTTTTGTTTTTAACTGAAATGTCTCCAGAATCTAGAGGAGGGCCTGACACTCAGAAAACTCACAATAAGTATTTGCTGAATCGACAGGAGAGATCACCATGATGATTATTTGTATTGAAAAATTTTCATTGCTGTTTACAAATAAAATTTGATGTGGGTTATGAAAAAGTTGTGGGTTCTTTCCCTCTTAAGAGCCTCTAGTGCTCGATTATCCAATATGGTAGCTACTCGCTGCATATTACTTTTATATTATAGGACATTTCCACTGTCACAAAAAGTTCCATTACACAGCACCCATCTAGTGTTAGGTTGAGCCAAATCAACCCCTTTCAGAGGAACTAACATGACGAACTGACTACTCAGTTGCTTCCTAGCTCTAACAAGAACTAGTTATCACCTGAGGTCTTACAAAGCTATCCTCCAACATAAAACTGCTTCATTTATAATCCTCAGTCAGCTTGGTTTACCAGGTATGAAAAATGTGATCGACAATAGAGAGTGAGCCTCTTGCTGCGAAATATGAAAACCAGGAGGAACTCCTGCTACTCCATTCAAAGGGTTCCTTTCCATTTCAGATACAAAAGCCCTGTGGAAAATGCTAGCCTTTTATTACTAGACTATTGTTTAATATTTACCCAGCACCGAAAACTATGCTGAGAGCATGAACTGGAGCTCACGTTGGTCTCTGCCTTCTGGGACTTAACATTTAATTAGACAGATGGGGAAAAATACTCAAGTGTGGTTCCCAATCACATTTATGAATAAGAAGCTGGACTGCTGCTTCTGGCAGGATGTCACACTGACAGGAGGATGCTGCGTGAGGCACCTTTAATAGCGCTGGGCAGTGAACCCCGCCACCTCTGCTCCGTGCTGCTAACAGGATTCGAGTGCTGCTTGTAGTACAACTGTCTCTGGCTTGCACTCAATTTGGGCTTTTGACTCTTCCTGAATCCCTCTTATCTTGGGATTGTGTCACCCCTGATTTAGTTTTCCTTCCTTTCTGGTGCTGTTACTGCCTCCTTTGCCCCCGCTGTGAGGCTAGGTCCCATCCAGCTTTATTGTTCTCCTTGTCCCTTGAGCTGGCGCATCTGTCTCAGAGCAAATACTGACACATGTCTAGATGCCAGCTGGCCAACCTTGAGGGAAACTGGTCACATCTTTGCCAGGGAGTGAAGGATGCTGCTGTAACCAGGAGGAACAGAATCCATGGTTCAGCCTGCGCCCTATTTTATCATCCTTCTGGGAAGCCTCAACACTTCTATCTATACCTTTTCTCCAAAGACGTCTTCCAGTTGCATCTAGCAAAAGTCATGCTCCTTTTTTTCATTTTAACAGCTTTATTAAGATAAATTTTACCTGCCATAAAAGTCATCCATTTTAAGAGCACAATTCAATAATCTTTTATTACATTCACAGAGCTGTGCAACCTTCACCACAATTTGATTTTAGACTATTTCTACCACCTCACAAAGAAATCTCAGTGCCCATTAGCAGTCACTCCCCATTCCCATCTCCAGTCTTAGGCAACCGCTAATCTACTTTCTGTCTCTATGGATTTGCCTATTCTGGACATCTACATAAATGGAATCATCCAATATTTATTCTTTTGTGTCTGGCTTCTTTCATCTGGCATAAAGCTTCTGAGATTTATCCACCTTGTAGCATGTTTGAACGCAGCATTCCTTTCTGTCATGAGATACTATTACAGTTTATGGATATACCACAATTTGTGTATTCACTCACACTCACGATTTTATGCAAAAATATAAATTACATCAAGGTCTTCATTAAGAAACTTTTTGCCTTTTATGTATCTCAACAAAGCTCAGGAAAAGACTTCCTTTATAATATTTTCCTCAAGTTTCTATATGCTAGAAGATAAGCTCTTCCCTTATAATATGCACATAGTCGTACATCTTTCAGAAATCACTTTAAAGCAAACACACCCATAAGTCTCCAGGGCTTGCCAATGGACGGCAATTATTTTCTTGGGAGAGATTATGAGGCCAATTGCTGACAGGAATGATCACTAGTGATATAACCAAATACTGTCAAATCTCAATAAATGGCTCATTTTAGCTGAGGGCAACGGCAAAACTGGCAACAATAAAGTATTTCGATTTACAGTGAGGGTATAAAATATGGCACCTTCTTATATGCAGCCATGTAAAATATTTACAGTGATGATATAGGTTGTTTATATTTAATAGGCTGTGTGTTCCCCAAGTCGCCTGCTTCTAGCTTGAGCTGATGGATGCTGCTTGGTTGCCCATGTTGGCTCTTGTTCAACTAGCACCAAACTCACGACTCTCACTTCACAGGGATCATGCTCCGAAGACCCATGAGAAATGCTTGGCTACCTCCAGAGACTCATTTCTATGTATGGTGGGTGCTGACTCTCAGATGCCCTCCCCGTGGTGGTCTCTATCTTTCTCTGCCCTTCTTCTGCCCCATCCGAGCAGCTGTAAATCCTTCCTCCTCTCCAATTCCCACTTCCCATAGCTGGAAGAATCCTGCCTCTCGGCATCATTGACTGACTGAGTGATTTATCTATGTTCCCAGTTTGGCTGAAAAACACAAATCCACACAGGGCTCTTCTAGATGGCCCAGAATCTCCTGCTTTCTCTTTTCCTTTTATGAAATTGATTAACTTGTAAACATCAGGGAGATAGTGCCATTTGCTTGTAACATATTGCTCTAGAGAATGATCCACAGTGCATACTTAAGTAGTTGTGACATAATTTTAAACACAATCTATAACTATAGGTTCCTACCCTGTTTTAGCTCATCTGTGGATTCTGATCACAAAGATAGCTGTTTTGATTCTAATTTCTTGCTAGTTTTTATTATTATTTAACATAGATTGATAGGACTAATTGAATGGCAACTCTGCCAGATATTCTACCAAGTGTCTGACATGCACGCTCTCTTAGCCTTACCAAGCTGCATTGTTTCCCCACAGATTGTAGATGTGGAGGTTGAGGCTCAGAGGCTGAGCAAATTAGCCAAGGTCACAGAGCTAGGAAACAGTGGAGTTGGGGTTTGAGTCCAGGTTCACTCTGATTTCAAAGGCCATGATCATCTCACAACGGCCCCCACCCCCAGCTTTTACGTGACGTGATGTTCAGTTACGTCACTTATTTAAAGGTTGAGCACCTTTCACTAATAGCCAAGAGAGTCACCTGGGTTGAGCCATATTAGCTGCTGCATGACCCGGTTAAGTGGGTCAACAGTCAGCGTATACTTCACCCTCAGAAGAATGGGCATAAACGGAGACTGCAAGGGGCTCGAAAGGAAAACACTCTGCCATTTTGAGAGGTCAGTGTCCTGTTTCTGCAGGGCTATCCTTATCTGAGGAGAAAGCCTTCCTCACCATCTACCTGCGGGGTATGTATTCTTCTGAGATATTCTTGAGCAGCCAGAAGCCCACATTTCCTCTCAGTTGCCTCTAGGACTTAGAACCTGTCCTAAAGATCCACCTGGGAGTCCACACCTTTGTCAAGAAGGAATGTCCTCTCCCATGCCTCCCCAGGTGCTCTGTGAATCCACTCGCACCCTTTGTGTCTGCTGCAAATAACAGCCAGGCAGACAGCCTGCTGCTCCGTAGCTGTGGTAATGAACTCCTGCATGTCCATGGCAGGTCTGAGAGGGGCAGCTGTTCTTACAGTCTCTGGGGTTTACTGCCTTGCTTCCCATTTGTCCCTTTTGCACTGAAGATTCTTGGGCTCAAGCCCTCTGGTGACTGCCACACTGAGCTGACCCTGCCAGGCTGACCTGAGTCCTGAAGACACACTGGTAGGATATGATGTCACCACCGCTATTTAATATCTCTCAAGGGCACTTGGCACCACCCAGACAGGCCATGTTCGCAGCCTCTCCTCCTCCCTTCCTTGCCACGAAGAATCTGACCCTGGGGGACTTAACTTGCTCAAATTCTGTCCTTGCTGATTTCCTTAACCTTGGCGCTCTGTCCGCCACAGGTGTCCAGGGACTGTCTGGGTGGTGTCAGGCTTCTGACGCTAAGCATCACAATTCCGGGTGTGATCTCAAGCACAGACCTCCTGCCACCTCGAATTAGCCTGAAAAGGCACCAACCAGCTGGCCCCGTGGAAAGGTCACCGACCCTGGATTTCTTTTCCTGCTTCTGCCCTTGGCGTTTGCAGTCAGAGCTCAGGAGTCTGGCTTCCTGCTACTTGTGAGAAGTCGCACATCCAGCACGAACCTCTGTACCCAGCTGCCTGCAGGCTCTCAGGTTCTTTCAAGCATTGTTTCTTTAAAGCTCCAGGCGAGTGTCACCAAGGCCAACTTTTAAAAGTTTGTTGGCCAACTTGCTTGACACTCCACCCAAGCTGCCTTCTGCCTCTAACACCAAAGGCGAACTCTGCTCTAATCACCTTCTCGGCTGCCTCTCTGCTTTCAGAGTTTCTTGCTTTTAACAGCTTGTTTAAGATCCCTTGAACAAGCTGTCGGCCTCCAAAGGAGGGATGGTGCTAGAAACAGTGTGAAGAGCTAAAAATAAACACCTTCTGAAGATAGGGACAGACACACTGTACAAAGAGATTACCTGGCACCCTCCAGGCCTGAATGTATCAGAGGCCTGGCTGTTTCCCATCAGGAGACAGTAAAGTGTTTGCACAGGAAGCTCTGCATTGCACAGGTGCTAGAAACCAATTTTAAATTTCCCATCAGCTGGGCAGTGACAGGCAGAAACCTACCGTTTGTGGGATGGGTACAGGCTGTCCAAATGGCTCCTTATACCACCAAGGACAAGATATCCTATTCTTAAGATAAAGACTGGGGCATGACTTAAAAAATAATAGGGTGTTAAAAATTTTATTTTATATATTTATTTTATTTATTTTTGCCTGTGCAAAAGCTAAGAGGTTTTGAAATCAGCAAACATATTTGTCTGAGAACACTAATAGTGTTATTAGATAAATAGGGTTGCCTTTGTATTCTACGTAGGACAAAGTTGATCAAAATAGCTGTTACAGTAATAACGGCGCCCACAATAAGCACTCTCTGCCGCAGAACACAGTTCATTCATCACTACAGCAGGGGGCAGCTAGCGGCTTCCGTTTGCGGGTACATACTATATCCTAGGTGTCTTCTGTTAGTCCTGTTTCTTACAACAGTCCCACAAAATCATTTTTACAGTAAAGAAATGAGAATGTGGAGCAGTTAAGTGATTTGTCCCAGCCCAGTAGCAGAGCAGTGCAGCCTGTAAGAAGAAGACTAACCACTGGCAGGAGGTCAGTTTTGCACCAGCTATGCTCAGGGCCATGTGTATGGGATGACAGAGCATGCAGCCACTGGAGACCAGGGCTCAGCCAGCTTTGAACGGTTTCAGCACCTACCTCCCCCTTGTCAGGCAGTGCTGGCTGGGGGTAGGGGGACAGGTGACCATCCGTGCCCTTGCAGAGAAGGGTCAGAAGTCGAAGTCCAAGTCCAAGTCCAAGAGGGGAGGTAAGGTCACCTGCTTTCAGGTTTGACCAGGCTGCACACTGCTACTTTTCCACACAGGTCATGGCTTACAGAACGATGACGGGGGAACCACTGTTAAGGATCCTGACCCCAAGAAGGGCTGATAAATAGATTTCGCTGTAATAACAAAAAGTTCCTCTATAGCATAGAAAGTTCTGAGAGATGAAGTTCTCACCAGTGGCAGGAAAGACAGCAATGAGCATGCAACCTGCAAGGGAAATGCGCTGGCTCTTTCTCCTGTGCCTGCCATTTCCGCCATGAAAATGGATGAACTCGGAGGTGCTTTCCATTCTGATTAAACATTTTCTCTCTTGGGTGGTGTCAAGATTGGAAAACACCTAACAGAGCAGTTAATTATAACACCATGAATGACTTTAACCTTTACAATTATTGGTGTTTTTGGAGGCTGCCCCCTCCCTGCTCTCACCACGGGTTAGCTGTGCTCAGAGCTGGGCCGGGGACAGGCTGCCCGGCACATGACCTGGGGAAGACTGAAGAGCCTTCGGAGACAGAGTGGTCTCTAGAGGCACTAGATAGACGCATGAAGTCTCTTTGTTTTAATCACTGACTGCAGCTACTAAATGGTTCTCCATGGTGTCAGCTCATGCCTACAGAGAAGCTCATCAGAGCTTACAAAGAAAAACAGTTGAATTTCCCCTTTCCCATCACTGCATTTACCACTTTGTCCAGGGAGGGTGGGTATGTTAGCAGTGATTGAGCTTCTAGCAGGCACTGGGCTGAAGGACTTTCTGAATGTTACTCTCGCTTAGTCCTCACAGCAAGTCCATGAAGCTGGTATTTGCTTACCCATTTTATAGAAGAGGAGCTGAGGCTCAAAAGAAGGTTGTAAAAAACTTGTCTACAGTTACATAGCTAGTAAGTTGTGGAGTGGACTCTACACTGAAGACCTTCTGATTCCTAGCTTGCCCCATAACTGAAGCCCTGTGGGGTGGAACAGAGTAGTTTCTTCGCTACCTAAGGGTCCAGTAAGAGTCTCTGAAATAAGCCTTTGCCAGTTTCCAACCTCTTTCTGCAACTGCACATGTGGAGGGATTCTTGCCCACAAAACGAGCCATGGTAGCCCTTCTTGTCCTTCCTTATTACTCCCCAATAACTACAAAGGCAGAGCCTTAAAGTAGCACCAGAGCCTGTGCGGCCACTACCAGCAAAGGGGAAATGCTCCCTCTGGAGTGAGAGGTTAAAGCCACTGGGGTGCCTTCCAAATAGGTCATTTGCTTCATTTTATTCACTAAGGAGCTGTGATTAGATGCTGAGAGCCATGGGCAGGGAGGGGGCTGGGTGGGGTCACTGAAGGATTTAAGTAGGGAAATAACGGGGAGAGAGTCTACGTTAGAAAGATCACATTTATTCTGGTTAATGAATGGCAGTGAGAATGAATGAGCCAAAGCTCCTCAAGTACTCACAAGGTGCCAAGCACCCTGAAGCATGCTTTACCTTGATCTCACTTAACTCTCTCCCAAATTAGACGATTAGGCACTAAGATTAGTATATTCTCACTTTATAGACAAGGAAAATAAAGCACTCTGCATGGAATGTCACGGCCAAACATCACCCAAGTGGCGGCAGGCAAGAATCACTGGCTGTGTTGATAAATGTTTTACTACCAGCTGGGTAGAGGGGGGGGGAGGGAGGAAGAGGGGAGGCTGTGGCAGCAGCCCTGGTTTATAGAACTTGCCGATTTCCAAGGTATAAATGCTCCCATTATGGCCAATTTCAAGCTCATCCTAACACTGCCAGGGCAAAGCCATCCCCGAGAAGGGTAGGGTGGAGGGAAGGTGAGGAGCAGATAGCACTGGGCCCCAGGTATTCCTGTAACAGATTTTTCACTAAGTATGAACTGATGGATTCCCTTTATCTGGCTGATTTTATGAAGGGCTCAGCACTCACAAAGTACTGAGAAAGACCCCACTGTTCCAGGTGCCACACCTCCCAACAAAAGGTTTTGAATCCAGTCCCCTATTTCCTGTGGCTTATTTCAGAACTCCCAGCCCCTACAAGACAGCAGCCCAAATGAATTCTGCCACGGCTTGCTGCTTTAAGAATTTTACAAATCATTGGTCCAGCGCTCTTTCTTCTATTCCCCCCTGCCTCTAAAATCACTGGGTTAAAAAAAAAAAAAAAAAAGTATGTCCATTCTATGGATGCCTCAGGTAGGGGTATCATGGAGTAATCTAACCAGGGGTAAAAAAAAAAAAAAAAAAAGTATGTCCATTCTATGGATGCCTCAGGTAGGGGTATCATGGAGTAATCTAACCAGACATTACTAGATGATACTACTAACATTTTTTCCCCAAGGTGACAGGTAACAGAAGGCTTTTCCCCCCAGTATTTTTGGAGGAGGAAATACACCTCAGCAACTCCATTTTCTAACTTCGTCTATGTTTCACATCACCTCCTGATTTCTTCTTTGGGGCCATCATGCCCTGGTCATCTAATAAGAAACACGAGAGCTATATTCACAAAATGGTTCATTAGTAGTTAGCACTCGCTCCAAAGTGCACCTGAGCACCTGCCGTGAAGTCTGTGCCACGTGCTCTGAGCAGCAGGTGAGTTAGCTAATGAATGGGCTGCTCGCCCTCACCTGCTCCCTCCCCCACCGTACCTTGACCTCCTAGTGTCAGGAAGCAGGACAACACCCAACTCAGTTAACTGCAGGCCCTCATTCAATTAGAGCAGGGCTCCCAGGCTTCTCATACTTGAGAACCATATTCTTTTTTTAAACATTGATTTTAAAAAATAATTAGCCAAAAATTCCTTTAAATAAAAGTTAATCTGGGAAGTCAGCAGGGCCTCGAGGTGAATTCACAGGCTGTCAGCTGATCTGGGTTTGAGCACTGGCTCCTTAAACATCCATGTAATCTTAGTCCAGCTCCTCAACCTCTGGGTCTCACCCTGACCTGTAAACTGGGCGTAAAAAATAACACTCACATCACTGGGTTATTGTGAGATTTAATGAGTGAGTCTAGTTGAGAGTTTGATATGGTCTTCTACCATATAATGCTATTAATTACTATTAAAATATGTAGGCCAGGGCTTCCCTGGTGGCACAGTGGTTGAGAGTCTGCCTGCCGATGCAGGGGACATGGGTTAGTGCCTCGGTCGGGGAAGATCCCACATGCCGTGGGGCGGCTGGGCCCGTGAGCCATGGCCACTGAGCCTGCGCGTCTGTAGGCCAGACATATTTATTTATTTATTTATTTATTTATTTATTTTTTCTGGTACAAGGGCCTCTCACTGTTGTGGCCTCTCCCGCTGCAGAGCACAGGCTCCGGATGCGCAGTCTCAGCGGCCATGGCTCACGGGCCCAGCCGCTCCGCGGCATGTGGGATCTTCCCGGACGGGGACACGAACGCGCGTCCCGTGCATAGGCAGGCGGACTCCCAACCACTGCACCACCAGGGAAGCCCTGGCCTACATATTTATTTTTTGACTCTTAAGATAATGCCTGGTGGGGACAAGTGTTAGTAAACTCCAATAGTAACTCCAAGACTCCCAGTACGCCATGATTTGGGAATTTCTGAGGGACAGGGGATATCCACCACCACACCGCTCTCTCAAACACACACCCCATGCTCATAAAGAAAAAATATAAAGTTTATATTTGAGTTTCAAGTAATATTTGGTTGGCTGGATTTTTAGGAGTGCATTTTTTTTTTTTTTTTTTTGTTTTTTGCGGGCCTTTCACTGTTGTG
>NW_006796817.1:1592419-1593711 GCF_000442215.2 Lipotes vexillifer | reverse complement strand
CTTGGGTTAGGTCCTCGGTGGGGGAAGATCCCCCATGCCGTGGGGCGGCTGGGCCCGTGAGCCATGGCCACTGAGCCTGCGCGTCTGTAGGCCAGACATATTTATTTATTTATTTATTTATTTATTTATTTTTTCTGGTACAAGGGCCTCTCACTGTTGTGGCCTCTCCCGCTGCAGAGCACAGGCTCCGGATGCGCAGGCTCAGTGGCCATGGCTCACGGGCCCAGCCGCTCCGCGGCATGTGGGATCTTCCCGGACGGGGACACGAACGCGCGTCCCGTGCATAGGCAGGCGGACTCCCAACCACTGCACCACCAGGGAAGCCCTGGCCTACATATTTATTTTTTGACTCTTAAGATAATGCCTGGTGGGGACAAGTGTTAGTAAACTCCAATAGTAACTCCAAGACTCCCAGTACGCCATGATTTGGGAATTTCTGAGGGACAGGGGATATCCACCACCACACCGCTCTCTCAAACACACACCCCATGCTCATAAAGAAAAAATATAAAGTTTATATTTGAGTTTCAAGTAATATTTGGTTGGCTGGATTTTTAGGAGTGCATTTTTTTTTTTTTTTTCTTGCGTTATGCGGGCCTCTCACTGTTGTGGCCTCTCCCATTTGCGGAGCACAGGCTCCGGACGCGCAGGCTCAGTGGCCATGGCTCACGGGCCCAGCCGCTCCGCGGCATGTGGGATCTTCCCGAAACGGGGCACGAACCCGCGTCTCCTGCATCGGCAGGCGGAAGGAGTGCATTTTTTTAAAAATGTAAATAGAACGCACCCTTCCCCATGACAAGAAAATGCATAATAAATAATAAAATAGAAGATCCAACTGAAATAATAAATTTCAGACCCGTCTGAAATAATAAATCAGAAGATCCAACTTGTTTCCTATTAGATGTATCTTCAGGTAGTGGTTGAAATGAAGAATTTGCATTTAAATGGAAAGATTAATGACTAATACACAAAGCCCACATTTAATCACTATTTCCTTAACACAAACAATTTATATTTGTATACAGATCCTTCACCTAAGTCAGCAATCGAAAATGATAGGTGCGGTATTTTATTAAATAATTTCTCTGCCACCAATCACGCGTCTCAGTTATAAATACTTCTGAGGCTGCTGGTTTCACACTGTTACTTGGGAATGATCTAAATGTTGGTACAGTAATTTAGTTGTAAATACATTTGAGAATGTGTGACTCTCACCACATAGAAATATCTTAAGCTGAAGGAAAAGAATCATTTGGGAATTACTTACTCTGCATGGTCTGTTCATGTGCTCT
>NW_006796817.1:1537002-1592409 GCF_000442215.2 Lipotes vexillifer | reverse complement strand
CTTCAAATGTGAACAAAGCACGATTTGCCCCTTATTCCAATTTTAGACAAATGTTAAAAAAAAAAATAACCTGCCCCCCACCCCCCCTTTCTGGAATATCTAGTAGCAAAAGCACAGAAGGTATACACGTTCCTCCAAACTGAAATGTGAAGAAATGTTCTGAAAAACCAAATGTTTCTTTTACTAGCCCCAGAGGCCCCTTTATTGGTGCATTTCCCATCAATGGGGATAATGAACTTTGGTTTATCAACTGGCAGATCAAGAATCATCTTGCTTACTCTATACTGTTCTCCTTCAGAATCAGACCCCCCAGTACCATTTATTCAACAGCCAGGGTGGACCACATAAATACAGAAGATGCTCAATGGGTCTGGGACCTCTTTCCTAAAGCCTGATCAGTAGAACAGCAAAACTGGACAACTTTGTTCAGGGAAAGGAACCTGATGGAGAAGAAATTACCCCAGGCATTGAGCCGTATCTGTTCTCTGAGGCTTTAGGCTCCATGTTGAGCAAATGTTGAAATCCGATTTACACTAGCTGGAGAATTGTAATGAAATGACGAATTTGCGTTAAATGATATTTCTCAGTGCGGACCAACCAATGACAGAGTCAGCAATGCATACACTGCCAGACAATTTAAAGTTACTAGTAGGTATGATGTCATCCTCTGGGCCCTGATCATTTATGATGCTTTCCCAATTCCCTGCATCTCCCCTCCGCCCCTACATCTTTCTTTTTCTTCCTTCCCACCACCCTTCTCCTCTGGCAATAGCGAAAGCAAATTACATTAGCAAACAAAACAATGATAACATATTGGAAACAAGAAAGAAGAAAAAGTTATTAAACCTGATTTGTCATTTTTTTGCTCTTAAAAGCTCAATGCAGTTTTGGAGTTCGGCAGGCTGTTTAAAAATAACACCTCTCTTACAAATTAGCACTTCTGCTCTCATTGATCTCTTTCGATTGCTGACCAGTAAAGTTAGTGCCACTTCCTTTGCCATTAAGAGGACAGGGCGAAATGCAGGGGAAAATATAAGCACTTTACTCAGAAAAGTATGCCAACAGCCATTCTCTTGGGCTTGGGATGTTTTTAGCTTCCAGGATCCCCGATCTGTGCTAACAATGGGTGTATCTGGAAAGGTGGTGGGATTTTGTGGGTGGTGGTGACAGGGTGGGGTTCCCTCTGGTGGGAGTTTGTGTCCATCCCTGGGGAGGAGCCCCTGCTTGTGTTAGGGAAGTCTAGTCCAAAACCCTTTTTGCGGTTCTAACCAGAGCCATGTCATCTCTAAAGAGACAACCCAGCCACATTATACTCATTGTGTTAGAGCTGACCTATGTGAAAAAACCAGCACCCAGTTAAGGTTAATTAAAAATACAGGGCTTCCCTGGTGGTGCAGTGGTTAAGAATCCGCCTGCCAGTGCAGAGGACACGGGTTCGAGCCCTGGTCTGGGAAGATCCCACAGGCCACAGAGCAACTAAGCCCATGTGCCACAACTACTGAGCCTGTGCTCTAGAGCCTGCAAGCCACAACTACGAGCCTACATGCCACAACTACTGAAGCCCACGTGCCTAGAGCCCATGCTCTGCAACAAGAGAAACCACCTCAATGAGAAGCCCATGCACTGCAACAAATAGTAGCCCCCGCTCGCCACAACTAGAGAAAGCCCGTGCTCAGCAATGAAGACCCAATGCAGCCAAAAATAAATAAATTAAGTAAATTTAAAAAAAAAAAAAAAAATATATATATATATATAAATACATATATGACTCTCATTTCTGAAAGATGTGACTTTACCTGGGAAGAAGGAAGTCTAAGAATCAATGTCTAACGGGCCTTCACTGCCCTTCTATGTAATGATCCCCGATGTGTAATAGAAAAAGATGTGGCCCAGTGGCTAATGAAACCAGAACAGTACAAAGAACACATATACTTTAATTTATTGTCCCTCTGTTGCATTTGGATCCTTATCCAAAAGACCTTTTCATTAGAGCGCTCTCAGATGGGAATGAGTCCGTCTTTTCAATAACACATGGATAACAGGAAAAAGGCAAACAACCTCTTTGTTTCTCACCAGCACTCAATTCACTAATCATCTTTCCCAAATTCAGCTCAGGCTTCTGCCCGAGTTCATTTCATCTTCATCAGCATTGCCATTTTCTATCTCATATTTCAAAGAGCAATTGGAAAGCAGATATTTAATCAGAAAAGTCTGAGATTCATTTTTTGGACACCCAATCTGTCTTCAGAGGCTTCAAGACAGACAAAATTGCTATTGCCTACAAAAACAACCCAAGTCTGTGCCCTTGAGAAACACTGAAGCCTGATGGAAAATGTACAGGACTTAGAGGTGGCCAGATCTGGTTCAAATCCCAGCTTCATCATTTATTAGATGTTTCATTTTGGATGACTTGCCTAACTCCACAGAGCTTCAGTTTTCTCATCTGCAAAATGGAGATAACTCTCTAAAACGTCTATTTATTAAGGCTGCTATATGCATTGGTCCTAATGTAAGTAAGAAAAACCAGCTTGAGCTAACTTGGGCAAAAAGGGGTTCTCTTACAAGGATAAAATGAAGGTCTCAGAGAAATAGGGTATCTGTGGACTTCACTATCCAAACAGTGAAAGGAAGCACTCGTATAACTGAACTGGAAAAAACAGATCGTGCTGTCACCCTACATGGAGACCACGGCCAGAAAGGCAGCCAGGCCTCAGGAAAGGCTGATGCTGGGCACGGGATGCTGGGAGGAACTCATACGGTACTCTCTTCCCATCTCTTGGCTGTCTCTCTCTGTGAATCTACATCATTCTTTCCCCACCCTGTTGGTTGCTCACTTTGCTCCAGGCTGCTAGCTGAAGACAGCTTTACCAGAGTTCCTGAGCACAGCTGCTACATGTCCGGCTACATGAAGACAATCTCCTTGATTTCTGTTGATCTCAATTCCAAATCACAAGGGCGTAACTCTGATTGGTCCAGCTGGGGTAAGATGGTACCCAAGGTTGGCCTAATTTGATGAAGCTGGGGCACAGGGTCACACTGTACAGGATGGTTGCTGGGGAAGAGATCTATTGCTTTTGATAGTGAGACTTGTTAAAGTGACCTGGAAGGATACCCTAAAAGGTGTTCACTACCTTTTGTAAGAATATATGAGTAGTTATTGAAAAAGATAACTAGAATGGTCTACTCAATGAGAGTTATATGAGATAGATTAAAATTGACCTTGCAGTTTTCATCCACAGAAGCTTTTTGTTTTCTGAGTGGGATAATGCAGTTGGTAATTTGAATGCCAAAATGTTCACCACTGAGATCTCGACACTCATAAAAAAAAAAAAAAGTCTACTCAGCAGCCCAAACCTGGAGGGTTACAGCATGGACTTCTGCTCTGCTCTCCAGACCAGGCACAGTAGAGCTGCTCTGCCAGTCCTGGAGGGTGGACCATGGCTCTTCATCATCACCCAGGGTGAGAGTGGAGACTTCATGGCCTTTTCTGGGACCACATGGAACGTATTCCAGGAGACATCTTAGTGTAGACACAAGATGACTCAGCTTTGCCCAGATGTTTCTGATCAGAAGTCCCCAAGTATCACGCATGTGAGGGAGAAAAACAAAAGTGCGGAAGCAAAACTACAAATGCTTTCCAACAAAGATTGCAGAGTTGAGCGTTAGGCCTGCCATCTGGCCTTCAATGAGTTGGTTTATAATATAATACGAATAGAGTTGTTGGAGATGGAAGGAACTAATGGTCTGTCTGACTGCTGAGGAATCAGCAGGATTCCTGGAATAAGTGAGACCATATTCTTACAAACCCAAAGGCTCTTTCATAAATTGTATGTTCTCAAGATTCTCTGGGATGCTTCCCTAAAACCAAAACAACAGCTCTAGGCTATCGACTGGGGTTCCAACTAAGCATATTTATTAGATCAGTTATTGATATGACTTCTAACCAGAGCAATGACTCATCTTCTCAATGAGTGTTTCTCAAATGCTCCACTGAAAGTCCACTTTCGTTATGATTTCTCCCTTCTCTGTTTCATTCGTCTTCCTCCTCAGGCTCTTCCTAACTTTTGCCAGTGGATGCCTCTCTGCCCTCTCTCTCGCACATACTCATGTTTCACAAGCAAGGAGGATGAGGGGCATTCCTTTCCTTTTTGCCTGTTCTCCCCAACACGCTGCAGTGTGCTTACAAGTCTAGTAGCAGAATGTTACCTTGGAAGTTCTGACTGTGGTGCCGAGACGTGAGAAAGATCAGATTCCAAAGAGGTGCCATAAGCAAAATGGTCAAAAGAAATGTCTAGAAAGCGGTTTCCTGACTTTTGAGTCCCTTGCCTCTGATGAGGCTATACAAGCGCCGGGCAGTCAGAAATTATGGAGAAGGGTGTTCGGGGAGAGAGCTGTCGGTGTGCTCTAAGTCCCCACCACACCCTACCCGCTGTGGGGAAGGAATGAGGCTCAGTTCCAGGAGAAAGGCTTCAATGGAGAGTTTGCTACGTGTGCTCCACAGCAAAGAGGCCCAGGAGACTGGGCTCCGACTCCTGCCTGAGAAAGCGAGCAAGCGGGAGTTACACAGAGATGACTGCATTGGGACTGGCCTCCACTCCCAGAACACGTCAAGGTTAAGGAAGCATGACTCTTTTCTAGGAATCAGACGTGGATTACACAGGATTGAAGATGAGGGCTGACCTGGGAGCCACTTTACCTCCTTCTCAGGAGCCTGTCTGAAAGAGCAAAGGAAGTCCCCGCTGAGAGTCGCCATGTGACGAGGATGAAGGCACAACTCAGGTGCTGAGGGGGAGTGGCAGCCAGAGGGACAGAATGAACTGCTTGTGGCACAGGGGGCCCAGGTGAAGCAAAGGTCTCACAGGAGAAAGAGTCAGCTTTAAATATGTCACGCTGGGACGTCACCCTGCCATCTTCTAGTGGTGCCACCCAAGTGAGAAACTTTCTTCCGTGCCCCACCCCCAGGCCTCCTCCCTTCCTAGGTTCCAAGCCTCGGGGCCACAGTGAAGGCAGAAACTCTCAGGTGGCAGAGAAGGTAAGATATTAAAAGCCTGCTGGGTCCCTTCCCAGACCGTGGCCTTGAATGGAGTGGCAAGTTGTTCCCCAGAGACGGAAACATTTAAATTAAGTAACTAAACTTATTTGTGAAATTTTAAAGTGACCACAGTGCTTAGGCAGATCAGAAAATTCGGAGACTGCCTGAACTTTCAACTAGGAACACTGGAAGAATGCCTTCCACTGAGTGAATCTTTAGTGGCCTGTGTAAGACAGAAATAAAGTTGCTCCAGCGATTGTGCCTCACGAACGCTGCTTGTTCAACTTTCTGATTTTGCCTCTCCAGATATTGCCACGGAAATGAAAACTCAGAGAAGCATTCACAGGTCAAAAACAACATTACTGATTCCTCTGGTGAGCTGAGGTAACAAGACTGAAATGAAAATACCTCTTATGTTTAACTTCCTGGGACTTCTGACTCTTGGGGTTGAAAAAAAAATAGTTCCTGCAACAAAGGCAAACACATCTGTTGTCTAGTAAGTTCAGTTGACCAGTAGCTGTGGACTCAATTCAACCACTTGGATCTTTGGAAAATTCAAATCAAAACGTGTGACTTTCCCTGCTCAAAACTCTCCCGCCACTCTTGAATTCTTTCAAGTCAAAAGCCCTTTTACAAGGCTTGTAAGGCCTTTCGTGATCTGACCACCTGCCTCTCAACCTCCCTCTCCTGCAGCACTGAGGCCCCAGTTTGATCAACCATGTTCAGTCCGAGCAGCACACTATGCACTTCCTAACTGTGGGTCTTTGTACAGGCGGCCCCGGACCCTTGAACATCATCCATCCACGCATCATTTACCCAGCTCAATCCAACACAGCTTTGGGGCCTCAGTGCAGGAGGTGCTTCTGCTAGGGAGCCTTCTTAGACATTCTATGTCTCTGAGAGGGGCACCCTCTAATGTCTCAGACAGCCCAATACGGCAGCTGTCATGCACTGCGGTGTGGCTGTGTCTCCCTCTTTGTCTCTTCTGCACACCATCAGCGCTACAAAGGCAGGGGCCTATCCCCAGCTCCTTCTCCGGGGCCTCCAGAAATGTCCTGCAATGACTGTCAAGACCAGAAATGGCCCAGATCAGAGCACTCAGTACATCAAGAATGCAGTTAGAAATTTTGGGAGAAAATTTTCAAAAGACAACACAGAAGGTCAGAAGTTCAAGGGGGTGAAGGTAAAGGAGTAGGGCTTAACCAAACCAGGAGAGGCCACGCTGTGAAATCTCAGCTGTGACGCGAAGGGCACGTGGCTCATCATCACTTCCCTACCTACCTCTACCTGGGTGACGCAGATCTGCCTTGACCAGGAGCTCCTTATACAGAGCAGCACATTTTGCAAAGAAATAGTAGTCCAACCAGAAAGCCAGTCTTGATATCTGAGGGATACGTAGAGGAATGAAGAGAAAGCAAAGCAAAGCAATAATTAATGGTCAGTCCTAATAGCGGCCTTTAGTAATACCTAGGCCATCACTGGCAATGACGCTTTTAAATAAGTGAAATATAACCCGGCAACTCCTCTGATTCCATGACATAAAATTTCAAGGCTCCGTCCGAGAACAGAAAAAAATAACAAAGTACAGGTTTCCTTAGCTTCTTAAAATATTACTTTGCCAGTTCTTCATTTTAAAGACATCCTTGTTTATCCATGCTCTCATTACATTTTATCAGGCAAAGTCCTCACTCTACGAAGTGCGGTATGAAGAGTGGCGAGCTTCACCACCACATACGGATTATGCTGGGAATTTCCATTTTCAAATCCACATTTCTCATCATGGCTCTGAGCTCTCTTGCTTTGGCCAGTCCATCTGTCTGTCTCTCCAGATGCGTATTTTCCTCATCTCTGCTTCTCTCCTACAAATTTACTGTGCTCTCCTCTCCCCTTCTGTAGTCTGGTCCCCTGTGATTCTGTCTAAATGGCACAAAGATACTCTACTCTCTCCAGGTTCACGTGGTACATGTCAGCCACATGCAAAGACTGATGAGTAGATTCTAAATTTCAGTTCCAAAGTCACAGAAGAATGAGCCTGATTGGCCCTACTTAAAACAGATGGTCCAACATGACTGTAAGTAACCCACCTCCACAGGGTGTCAAGGGAGGGGTAATTGTGGGAGAAAGGCAGTAATTGTGACCTAGGCAGACCCTCTAAAATGTCTACTACAACTAGGTACCTACTAAAGGTATGTTACATGGAATGGAAATCAGAGAATTGGGATAAATAATTTATATTTAATTTAAAATTTTACTTTCTTCTTAAGGGCACCTAAATTTAAGAAACAGAATAATTATAGCAGCATTTTCATAAATTAAGTAGTATTAGGCTTATAACCCAAGTCACGGCTGGGTGCCCAGCACAGCAGGGGTTTAACAAAGGCTTGTTAACTGTCTAGAACTCTACTGAATTTAATTTAGCTTGATTTAGCATTTCCTATATGCAAAGTGCTTGACAACAATTGTATTTCCTGATATTTTCAATCTTTCTGGGGACCTGAAATGCTATAATGCTAGTTCTTTATTTCATAAATGGAAAGACATTTTTGCCCAGAGAGGTTCCTTTATTGCGGGGAGGTGGCAATGGTCGTTAAGGACACCAGATTAGGGCCAGATCTGGGCTCCTTCATTCACTAGCTTTGTGCTCTTGGTCAAGATATATAATTTCTTTGAACTTCACTTTCCTAGCTCTGAAATTGATGTAATAGAATTTACCACGCCAACGTTTTATGAGGATGAATTGAGAGCCTGGGACATAGAAAGTGCTCAATACGTTAGCTTTTAGTAATTGTAATAGCTACTGTTATACAAAAGTTTACAGTATGTTAGGAAACAGTTCCTTTCCTAAAGAAGAGTCCCAGGAACACCATGACACAAATGGTTTAGGCTCATGTTGCTGTTTGCATGACAGCTCTGTGTAACTGGTACCCTCTGGTCATCCGTTCAAGTCCATGCTTCTTTCCTAGAGTCACAGAATTACCTTTTCCCTTAGGTGTGGGCCTGTTGGATCTTCCTCTTTAAGGGACAGGCCAAGCTCCGGAATACTGACCTGAAGGGCTGGAGGAGTGATTACCTGAGATAATTACCTCACTGATCTTACCTGAAGAGCAGCGAAGCTAAGGGTCAGTTATGGAGAAGCCACACAAGTTGTCAAGGTAGAGCACGGGAACATTGTGTGAGCACTGAAACAGGTTCAAAAGAAACCTGAGCAAGGGGAGAGGGCCCAGTGTCCAGGATGACACTGGGTACCTGGAGCATGGTGTGTACACTCCAGAGGCAGCAGCCAGGTGTGGGGAGTGGGAGGCTGGGGAGAGGGGAGCTAGAATTAAAAGCACAGGGTAGGGGCAGAGGTCATTATGTAAATGTGCTACTAGTCTTAACAGGGACCGGGAAGCCATCTACATGTGATCATAATAATCATATGCTAATTATTATAACAGTGATTTTGTGTTGATTGGTTCTCTCACCACCAATCGGAAGAACTCAAAGCTGTTAAGTTATCCTACTAATGTGGTTCATGGTGTTAGAAGATAAGTTAGATGAGATTACAGGATCAGAGTTGGTGCATACATGTTGTGTAAAATCCTTGACTTCGTCATTAACTATGGGTGTAGAACCCGTCTTTAATTCATCTGAATACCATTTATTCATCCATCGATCACTTCATTTATTCCACCAACATTGTTGTGTAGAACCCCATGAGACCTGAATCATCTTGGCCCTACAATCTGAAGAGAAATAGCTAAGTGCACCACGTATGCAAATAGTGAATGCTTTAGGCGGCTTAAACTTGCTTCTTACTAATTTGGGAAGTGGAAAAAGTAAAAAACACAGGAAAGTGTGCAAAAAACATAGGAAAGTTGGCAGATACATGGGTTGTGTCTATGCTGCCAGAGCTAAAAACTCTTGCCTGAGCTACAGAAGGTCAACAGATGGCCAAAGCATCAACCAGAGAAGCAAGTTCAGCTTGAATTCAGCTCATTAGGATTCTAGGTCAGCCTTCAGGCAGGAAGCATGAACTCACAGATCCATGGAAACAGGCAGGGGTTGATGTGATTGCCCTTCAACATTAAGACCCCATGGCTCCTGTGTTTTAGACTGGTGACACAGAAGGAAAGGGCAATGGTGCACCTTCAAGCTGGAAATAATAGGAATGCAGCCTACGGTTACAGTCCCAAGTCAGAGGAAACAAATGTGTCCTACAAGACTGATGTTCACAGGAAACTGCTGTCTTGGGAGACAGTTCCTAAGTTGAGCTTCTCAAATCTGGCAGAGTTTACATAGCTAAATCCCAAATGAGAGTTCATGGTCAGGCATTCTTTATAGTGAAAAATCATTTTTTAAGGGAATTAACAGCACTGGACAGTGGCCATGTTATTCCTGGAAGAAATGATCATTGAAGCAAAACACTGCTGTTCTACGAGTTCTCTACTCATTCATCCAGTCTCAGGAACCTACCATGGAAGGGATGACTAAGAAGCTCTGAATTACAGGAACGCAGGTAATGGCCTCTCTTCAAGAAGAAGAGAAACAACTGGTCAGCAAGAATATAGCAGAGGAGATCATTCAGTGTATACCATGGCATTAAGCTGTGTAGCCTGGGTACTCTGCGGAGTGAGGACTTCTCCCTGACAAATTTTGTTAAGAGAATGAATAAACAAGAATGCCTTTAAAATTAAGAACTGGCAAAATGATATTGTGAGGGATCAACCTGTACTTTTTCTGCTTTGGGAGAAAGCTTTATAATTTTAGACCATGATTAGAATTCTCAAGTACTATTCACTTCTTATTTAGCACCACTGCCAGTAATGTCCTAGATGCTAATCACCAAAACACATAGAAGCTTTCAGATTTGCTCCGCCAGGCACATAGCACCTATCTGCATGCACTCCATGAAGCATACCGCATCTCTCCCCTCAATCCAGACCTCAGAGAGACTCCTTCAATATTCCAAATCCTCAGGAAAGATTAACGAGAGGTACAACTTAGAAAAAATTAGTAAATCAGCCCCAGTTTGCTTCACAGAAAGAATGAGGACTTAGTAGCCTGCACATCAGTGCTTCTTTACACATGGTGAAAAGATACGTCATTTCTCTGTTTAATTAATTATGGACCATTTAAAACACACTGCCAAGAAAACAGAGTGTTGTGTACTAGTGGGAAAAGAAATGAGATGAAAAAGTATGCCTGTCCCATTATTCATTTGTATTGATCTAAATGTATAACCCTATGCATCACAATTTGACAAAAGGTTAAATATTAACAGAAGAATCATTAATCTAACAAAACAAATTAACACAACAGTAGCTCTCCTGGTTGGCTTTATGTAATACCACGGGGCTCTAGATGGACTGAGGAACCCTTCAGACTAGCGTTTAGTACCCCTCTTTATAGATCTGGTGATGAACGGGACTGTATCGTAAGACAAATACTAAGAGGTGGTTAACTGCAAAGGTCTTGTTATAACGATAGAGGGTTCTCACTATGAAGTGCCAGCCATATACACTGCATAGGTCTCTTACAAATGAAAACGTACAAAACATCTAGCATGGGGATTGGCACAAATAAATTTTTAAAAATTATTTTAAAATATTTTAGGCACTATAGTGTCTTTGGGGACAGAAGAAACATTTAAGTGAATTTTAGCAGTTCCTCCAGTTGTATTACAATATATTTTTCTTCTGTTGAATTCAATTCATTTTTATAAAAGTATTTTATTTTGTGTCCTTCTAGCCTTCCTTCCCATTATCCTTTAATTCCTGAATCCACCCATGCATTCATCAACCTGCATTCATCTATGCACTCACCCATGCAGCAATCCACATAACCAGCCATGCATCCGTCCATGCTCCCATCCATCCATCCATCCATGCACCACTGATGCATCTATTCATTTCTCTATCCATTTGACATCTGGGAGAATAAGTTTTGGGTGGAAGACGTGTTAGATTTTGGACAAAGGGGAAGGCTGAAGCCTGAAGATAAGTGACTTACTTCTTCTTAAGAATTGAAAGAAAAAGAAAAGTTGAAATTTCAAATAAAATATAACAACGAAGACCTGGCCACTATAAAAGTTATAGTCTGAGGGTTTATACTAGAAAAGCATATGATCATTTTCCATAAAAATCTTTCACTGAGATAACTAAACTCATTTTTCTGAAGAGAAGAGAGATAACACTTCACCTTTACTAAGCCATGCAAAACAGTCCTAATCGATCCCGAAGGCACTTCACTGTGCAAATTTATTACATTTTGCAGTGGTCCTATGGATCTATTTTATATCACCCTTAAAATTTTTTCCCATATCAACCAAAATTGGATACTCCACACACAAAAGCACAAATACACAACGACATTCAGAAGAGGAATTAGATTACCTAAAGAATAGGTGGGTGATCAGATTTAAAGGGCCACTTCTAACCTAGATCTTGCTGTGTATTTTTATAGTACTCTCCTCATAATACCTTAGTGATCTGAAGCTATTTTATTCACCAATACAGAATCCTTGTGAAGTTAGTGGTCTTTCATCCATCATTCAAACAGCTCCTAAAAATCCCCTTCCTCCACAAAATCTCCTAAGGGGGAAGGGATGGTTTTCTCTGACTTCTCTTTCCTGGGTCTGAAACAAATCCATGGCTCATCATTTTTCTCTATATTCTTAAACATGCACTGACCTTCAGTGCGAAATGCTGCCTAGTGGCTCTCTGTTTTTCTGGGCAGGGGTCCAAGTTCATTTACATCTTTTCTGTAGGACCCGAAAGCCTTCAGGACAGGGACTAAATCAGCAACATGCAGATCATGGGGAAACATGGAATTCTGGTAAATCTATAATGCAGCAAAAGTTACCACCTCTACTTTTAAATTGAAAATCAAGGAACTGAGGTAGTGTGAGCAATGGACACACAAGGAACCACAAACCACTACAAAGGAGATTTTTAAATTCTCTGAGTCATTTCAGAGGAGAAAACCAGTTCAATTTTCAAGCCCTGTATATTGGAGGGCAAAATTTCGTCAGAACCTGGGTGTTCTAATAAATACTTTCCAATCTATGATTTATAGAGGTCCATTTTTGCTTGCCTTTTTACTCTATGTAGCCCTGGCCAACTTCAAAGACTGATGAAATCTGAGAGTGGTATTAGATTTAACACCATTTCAAGATGGGCTTTAAGCTGAGCACAAATGAGTTGGGCAGGAAAGGAAACAGAAAGGAAGAGAAAGGTTCTACGGATGAAACTCCTGGCCTTATAGCAAACTGAAGTATTAATATTTCAATCCCCTCCAGAAATCTCTGGAGTGGTCCATGATGCTCTCAGATCATGCTGCTTCTCATGGTGACATCTGAATAAAGACATTATGGGGTAGAATAGATTGTAAATTTATATGCCACCCAACCAGAATGAGAAATTTCCTGAAATCAGTGTCATTTTATGACACTACTCCTTGTTTACCAGGCATGGAAAGTTTGGCCTGTGCTAAGCAGAGAACCAGTTATACAGAGTCAGCATCTCAGCAGTTATTTTGTTATTTTGTTCAAGCCTAGCTCCCTAATACAAGGGACCGGTTACGGAATACTGAGAACAGTTTAATGATTTCTCACTTTGCCTTCAGGGGAATCGTCAAAATCATCTTGTTCTGATTCTGTCAGAAACTAAGATTTTAAGCAAGTAGCTACACAAAAATCTCCATAAAACGAAAGATGCAAAATAAGATTTAAAGTGATAAAATGTTTAGGAGCTGTGGTTGACAATTCTAGAAGCATAGAATAAGAGTTACAAAATATGACATTTCTAGTGAGACAAAAATTAATATCCAATATAAATTCTTTCTGATATGCTGGCAATTCGATCCCAATACCATTTTTTTAAGATTAAAGTAGTAATCCCACACTGGTTTTTTTAGCTTTATGCCTGGATAGTAACAAGAGATATTTTTAAAATGCAAATAGCCTTTTAAAGTTCCTAAATGATAGAATTAAGGTTACAATACAGGCTTCTTAATATGGATTTTAAACATAATTTTTATACGATGTAGTTGCAAATTACGGCTATGGAGTCTGTAGGCCTAGGTTAACTATATATCAACTCAGCTAAACATTAGTTAAGCACTTGTGCAATTTATTTAACCTGTCAGTGTCTCTATTTCCTCAGCTATAAAATGGGGATAAGAGTCACTATTTCACAGTCATTGTGAAGATTAGAGAGAATACATCTAAGGTTATTAGTTATAGTACAGTCACATGATATGCTTTCCATTAATAGCTATTTCTATCAGTGTCAATGAATTGAATCCTCAAATCTTTCCCAAATTTTCTTATCCTGCAACCAAAGTTTTAAATAACTCCAGAAGTGTTAATTCTTAAATACTTTTACTATTTCCAATATACAAGCAAGATGGAGAAGGGCTCCTAGTTGAGATTATCACCTCCATCCATTTCTTTCCTTCAGTATGTATCTGCCGGAGAACCTGCACCATTTGAGCTGTGGAGTTTCCTACTGTCTGGAGTTTTGTTGGCTGCACACTCAGGGCATTTCAACACACTCCTCTGTCCTTGATATTTCTTGAAAAATTGACAGTCAAACCCAGAGGTCTGATCAGATCAGGTTTGATTCCTTTAGCAAAACTAATGGTGGTAGTGTGTTGTTTTACCTGGAGACATGTTGTGTTGTAGTTTTACTCTTTTTTGATGTTAGCAGTCATTAATTCTCAATGCCTGAATATCTCATGAATTCATAATGATTCAGGACCATGAAATTCAAATTCAGGACCACAGGAATTTTACTTAATTTTTCTAGATTACGCCTACATATATATGTAAGCCTTGGAATAGCAATATTAACACCACCAATTACAATTCCTGAAAATAGTTAAAACTTTTTTTTTTTTTTTTTACATACATCCTATAATCACATCCCTCCCCCATTTTATGGTTGCACTGTGTCTGCATTGTCAGGTCACAGAGCCACTACTTAGCATCATCTTCCTCCTTTTTAGGCAAAAATACAAAGTTACAATACATTTAATGTCCACTGCTGACTTTTACATTGATGTTTATAGTCATTTTACTGACTGAAAGCAGATACTCCAGAAGAATCCTTTAAAACAAACAAAAATTCACGGGATGATATTCCGTGAATTTTCACGTGTTATAAATATCTGTGCCCTTTATGAAGGTTCTTTTGGGTAGACATTAACTCTTCCCTTATGTGTTCTTTCTTTCAATTTCCTCTGAATTAAAATGTTGTCAAAAAGTCTGATGAGGATATTGGTTCAAGATGGCAGAGTAGAAGGACGTGTTCTCACTCCCTCTTGCAAGAACACCGGAATCACAACTAACTGCTGAACAATCATCGACAGGAAGACACTGGAACTCACTAAAAAAGATACCCCACATCCAAAGACAAAGGAGAAGCTGCAATGAAATGGTACAGTGGCACATTCACAATAAAGTCAAATCCCATAACTGCTGGGTGGATGACTCACAAACTGGAGAAAACTTATACCACAGCAGTCCACCCACTGGAGTGCAGGTTCTGAGCCCCACATCAGGCTTCCGAACCTGGGGGTCCGGCAACAGGAGGAGGAATTCCTAGAGAATCAGATTTTGAACACTAGCGGGATTTGATTGCAAGACTTCAACAGGACTGGGGGAAACAGAGACTCCACTCTTGGAGGGCACACACAAAGTAGTGTGCACATCGGGACCTAGGGGAAGGAGCAGTGACCCCATAGGAGACTGGACCAGACCTACCTGCTAGTGTTGGAGGGCCTCCTGCAGAGGCAGGGGGTGGATCTCTCTCACCAGAAGGACAAGGACACTGGCAGCAGAAGTTCTGGAAACTACTCCTTGGCATGAGCCCTCCCAGAGTCTGCCATTAGCCCCACCAAAGAGCCCAGGTAGGCTCCAGTGTTGGGTTGTCTCAGGCCAAAAAACCAAAAGGGAGGGAACCCAGCCCCACCCATCAGCAAAGAAGTGGACTAAAGTTTTACTGAGCTCTGTGCACCAGAGCAACAGCCAGCTCTACCCACCACCAGTCCCTCCCATCAGGAAACTTGCAAAAGCCCCTTAGATAGCCTCATCCACCAGAGGGCAGACAGCAGTAGCAAGAAGAACTACAATCTAGGATCCTGTGGAACAAAAACCACATTCACAGAAAGATAGACAAGATGAAAAGGCAGAGTGCTATGTGCCAGATGAAGGAACAAGATAAAACCCCAGAAAAACAACTAAATGAAGTGGAGATAGGCAACCTTCCGGAAAAAGAATTCAGAATAATGATAGTGAAGATGATCCAGGACCTCGAAAAAGAATGGAGGCAAAGATCGAGAAGATGCAAGAAATGTCTAACAAAGATCTAGAAGAATTAAAGAACAAAGAAACAGAGATGAACAATACAATAACAGAAATGAAAAATACACTAGAAGGAATCAATAGCAGAACAACTGAGGCAGAAGAACGGATAAGTTACCTGTAAGATAGAATGGTGGAATTCACTGTTGCGGAACAGAATAAAGAAAAAAGAATGAAAAGAAATGAAGACAGCCTAAGAGACCTCTGGGACAACATTAAATGCAACAACATTCGCATTATAGGGGTCCTAGAAGGAGAAGAGAGGGAGAAAGGACCAGAGAAAATATTTGAAGAGATTATAGTTGAAAACTTCCTGAACATGGGAAAGGAAGTAGCCACCCAAGTCCAAGAAGGGCAGAGAGTCCCACACAGGATAAAACCAAGGAAAAACACGCCAGGACACATAGTAATCAAATTGGCAAAAATTAAAGACCAAGAAATATTATTGAAAGCAGCAGGGAAAAATGACAAATAACATACAAGAGAACTCCCATAAGGTTAATAGCTGATTTCTCAGCAGAAACTCTACAAGCCAGAAGGGAGGGGCACAATATACTTAAAGTGATGAAAGGGAAGAACCTACAACCAAGATTACTCTAACCGGCAAGGATCTCATTCAGATTCGACAGAGAAATCAAAAGCTTTACAGACAGGCAAAAGCCAAGAGAATTCAGCACCACCAAACCAGCTCTACAACATATGGTAAAGGAACTTCTCTAAGTGGGAAACATGAGAGAAGAAAAGGACCTACAAAAAAAAAACCCAAAACAATTAAGAACATGGTAATAGGAACATACATATCAATAATTATCTTAAATGTAAATGGATTAAATGCCCCAACCAAAAGACACAGGCTTGCTGAATGGACACAAAAACAAGACCCATATATATGTTGTCTACAAGAGACCCACTTCAGACCTAGGGACACATACAGACTGAAAGTGAGAGGATGGAAAAAGATATTCCATGCAAATGGAAATCAAAAGGAAGCTGGAGTAGCAATACTCATACCAGATAAAATAGACTTTAAAATAAAAAATGTTACAAGAGACAGGGAAGGACACTACATAATGATCAAGGGATCAATCCAAGAAGAATATATAACAATTATAAATATTTATGCACCCAATATAGGAACACCTCAATACATAAGGCAACTGCTAACAGCTATAAAGGAGAAAACCAGAGTAACACAATAATAGTGGGGGACTTTAACACCTCACTTACACCAATGGACAGATCATCCAGACAGAAAATTAATAAGGAAACACAAGCATTAAATGACACAATAGATCAGATAGATTTAATTGACATCTATAGGACATTCCATCAAAAAACAGCAGATTACACTTTCTTCTCAAGTGTGCATGGAACATTCTCCATGATAGATCACAGCTTGGGTCACAAAACAAGCCTCAGTAATTTTAAGAAAATTGAAATCATATCAAGCATCTTTTCTGACCACAACACTTTGAGATTAGAATCAATTATGGGGAAAATAACGTAAAAAACACAAACATATGGAGGCTAAACAATACGTTACTAAACAACCAAGGGATCACTGAAGAAATCGAAGAGGAAATCAAAAAATACCTAGAGACAAGTGACAATGAAAACACGATGATCCAAAACCTATGGGATGCAGCAAAAGCAGTTCTAAGAAGGAAGTTTATAGCTATACAATCCTACCTCAAGAAACAAGAAAAATCTCAAATGAATAATCTAACCTTACACCTAAAGGAACTAGAGAAAGAAGAACAAACAAAACCCTAAGTTAGTAGAAGGAAAGAAATCATAAAGATCAGAGCAGAAATAAATGAAATGGAAACAAAGAAAACAATTGCAAAGATCAATAAAACTAAAATCTGGTTCTTTGAGAAGATAAATAAAATTGATAAACCATTAGCCAGACTCATCAAAAAAAAAAGGGAGAGGATTCAAATCAATAAAATTAGCAATGAAAAAGGAGAAGTTACACCAGATACCGTAGAAATACACAGCATCCTAAGAGACTACTACAAGCAACTCTATGCCAATATAATGGACAACCTGGAAGAAATGGATAAATTCTTAGAAAGGTATAACCTTCGAAGACTGAACCAGGAAGAAACAGAAAATATGAACAGACCAGTCACAAGTAATGAAATTGAAACTGTGATTAAAAATTTTCCAACCAACAAAAGTCCAGGACCAGTTGGATTCAAAGGTGAATTCTATCAAACATTTAGAGAAGCGCTAACACCCATCCTTCTCAAACTCTTCCAAAATATAGCAGAGGGAAGAACACTCCCAAATTCCTTCTATGAGGCCACCATCACCTTGATACCAAAACCAGACAAGGATGTCACAAAGAAAGAAAACTAGAGCCCAATATCACTGATGAACATAGATGCAAAAATCCTCAACAAAATACTAGCAAACAGAATCCAACAATACATTAAAAGTATCATACACCATGATCAAGTGGGATTTATCCCAGGGATGCAAGAATTCTTCAATACATGCAAATCAATGTATACACCATATCAATAAATTGAAGAAGAAAAACCATATGATCATCTCCTTAGATGCAGAAAAAGCTGTTGACAAAATTTAACACTGATTTATGATAAAAGCTCTTCAGAAAGTGGGCTTAGAGGGAATCTACCTCAACATAATAAAGGCCGCATATGACAAACCCACAGCAAACATCTTTCTCAGTGGTGAAAAGCTGAAAGCGTTTCCTCTAAGATCAGGAAAAAGACAAGGATGTCCACTCTCACCACTATTATTCAACATAGTTTTGAAGTCCTAGCCACAGGAATCAGAGAAGAAAAAGAAATAAAAGGAATACAAATAGGAAAAGAAAAAGTAAAACTGTCAGTGTTTGCAGATGACATGATAATATACATAGAGAATCCTAAAGGTGCCATCAGAAAACTACTAGAGCTCATCAGTGAATTTGGTAAAGTTGCAGGACACAAAATTAATGCACAGAAATCTCTTGTATTCCTATACATCAATGATGAAAAATCTGAAGGAGGAATTAAGGAAACACTCCTGTTTACCACTGCCACAGAAAGAATAAAATACCTAGGAATAAACCTACCTAGGGAGACAAAAGACCTGTATGCAGAAAAGTATAAGACACTGCTGAAAGAAACTAAAGATGATACCAACAGATGGAGAGATATACCATGTTCTTGGATTGGAAGAATCAATATTGTGAAAATGACTATACTACCCAAAGCAATCTACAGATTCAATGCAATCCCTACCAAATCACCAATAGCATTTTTTATGGAACTAGAACAAAAAATCTTAAAATTTGTATGGAGACACTAAAGACCCCTAATAGCCAAATCAGTCTTGAGGGGAAAACACGGAACGGGAGGAATCAGACTCCCTGACTTCAGACTATACTACAAAGCTACAGTAATCAAGACAATGTGGTACTGGCACAAAAACAGAAATACAGATCAATGGAACAAGATAGAAAGCTCAGAGATAAACCCACGCACCTATAGTCAACTAATTTATGAGAAAGGAGGCAAGGATAAATAATGGAGAAAAGACAGTCTCTTCAATAAATGGTGCTGGGAAAACTGGACAGCTACCTGTAAAAGAATGAAATTAGAACACCCCCCAACACCATACACAAAAATAAACTCAAAATGGGTAAACAACCTAAATGTAAGACCGGACACTATAAAACTCTTAGAGGAAAACATAGGATGAACACTCTATGACAAAAATTACAGCAAGATCTTTTTTGACACACCTCCTACAGTAATGGAAATAAAAACAAAAATAAACAAATGAGATCTAATGAAACTTAAAAGCTTTTGCACAGCAAAGGAAACCATAAACAAGACGAAAAGACAACCCTCAGAATGGGAGAAAATATTTGCACACGAATCAATGGACAAAGGATTAATCTCCAATATATATAAACTGCTCATACAGCTCAATATTAAAAAAACAACCCAATCCAAAAATGGGCAGAAGAAGTAAATAGACATTTCTCCAAAGAAGACATACAGATGGCCAAGAGGCACATGAAAAGCTGCTCAACATCACTAATTCTTAGAGAAATGCAAATCAAAACTACAATGAGGTACCACCTCACACCAGTTAGAATGGGCATCATCAGAAAATCTACAAACTATGAATGCTGGAGAGGGTGTGGAGGAAAGGGAATCCTCTTGCACTGTTGGTGGGAATGTAAATTGATACAGCCACTGTGGAGAACAGTATGGAGGTTCCTTTAGAAACTAAAACTAGAATTAGCATATGACCCAGCAATCCCACTACTGGGCATATACCCAGAGAAAACCATAATTCAAAAGACACCTGTACCCCAGTGTTCACTGCAGCACTATTTACAATAGCCAGGACATGGAGCAACCTCAATGTCCATCGACAGATGAATGGATAAAGAAGATGTGGTACATATATACAATGGAACATTACTCAGCCATAAACAAGAACGAAATTGGGTCATTTGTTGAGACGTGGATGGATCTAGAGACTGTCATACAGAGTGAAGTAAGTCAGAAAAACAAATATCATATATTAACACATATATGTGGAACCCAGAAAAATGGTACAGATGAACCGGTTTGCAGGGCAGAAATTGAGACACAAATGTAGAGAACAAATGTATGGACACCAAGGGGGGAACGTGGTGGGGAGTGGTGGTGGTGGTGTGATGAACTGGGAGATTGGGATTGACATGTTTACCCTGATATGTATAAAATGGATGACCAATAAGAACCTGCTGTATAAAAAAATAAAATATAATTCATAAAATGCACAAGAGGTTTTATGATATATTAAATAACAACATAAAGTTACAAATTGCAAAAGAATACTTCTGGATCATAATTTTATATAATTTAATAACTAACAATTCTTTATTAGTATTATATCTTGACAATAATAAGATTTTTCTGGCTTGCTTTTCCGCAAATTAATTTATTAAGAAATAAATTATCATTTTGGCAACTTAATTTCAGTTAATATAACTGAAAGTGATGTCAGTTGCTGTTGGTAAATACATGATTGTAAACAAAATTTTTGATAATTTTTAATTTTGAGAATATTTCTGTTGAAGCAACTGATACTAGAACTCTTAAGAGTATTTTATATGCTGCAACAGCATAGTATAAATATCTGATAAATTAGTTTGAAATATAAATTCTAGTAAATCCAGAGCTGATGTCTCTAGTGGAACCATTTTTCTAGAAGTGATTTAACTCTTAAAACCAATCAATTTCATGTAATTCTGAATTTAATGCTAAAAGTAAATTTATACAGGAGCATTAAAAAAAAAGTCTGATGAAATGTAATATTCCTTCCCTTTCCTTTGCAAATCATATTTTTCTTTTACCTAGATGCCCAAAGTTTCTTTTTTTCCTTTCCTGTTGTTTTTTTAATTCCAGACATTCTTTTGGAATATATCTTGCTGTTGGTTAATATTGAAAAGTATGCCTTTTCAACGTACATTTTCAATTTTTTTGAAATCCAGAAAAAATTTTAATTATATTTTTTGGTATTTGCTCAGCTCCTTTGCTTCAGTTTTCTTTCTCAGTAACTCTTATTATTCAGTAGTTTTAACAAGCAAAAATTATCGTTTGATTTGATTTACCATAAAGAAGATTTCTGAAAGGAAGAAAGTGTATCTGGTCAAGTGAATTTGGGTTTTTGTCTGAGTACTTTCAATTTGTTTTTCAGGAGGGCAATGCTAGTTCCTGAATTTTAATGTTATCAGAACTATACTGGGGGCTTCCCCGGGGGCACAGTGGTTAAGAATCCGCCTGCCAATGCAGGGGACACAGGTTCAAGCCCTGGTCCGGGAAGATCCCACATGCCGCGGAGCAGCTAAGCCCGTGAACCACAACTACTGAGCCTGCACTCTAGAGCCCATAAGCCACAACTACTGAGCCCACGTGCCACAACTACTGAAGACTGCGCGCCTAGAGCCCGTGCTCTGCAACAAGAGAAGCTACCACAACGAGAAGTCTGCACACCACAATGAAGAGCAGCCTCTGCTCACAGCAACTAGGGAAAGGCTGTGTGCAGCAACGAAGTCACAATGCAGCCAAAAAAACAAAACAAAACCAAAAACTATATTGGGAGATCACAGGTGTGAAATCAATAAAAAAAATAAGGAAATATCTTTAATTATGCAGTGATATTTGCAACTGATCTCATAGGACTTTCTGTTTTCTCAACTCTATTTTCCACCTTAAACCTCAATGGATGGAATGTTCTAAAGCACTTAGAAGGTTGAGCCTGACCCCTGATGATCTGACTCTAAATGGACCACAGCCAGCAAATTACCAAACGAGGGCAGATCCTGTTGGCAGTGTCTGTGTTCTGGGCACTCTGTTCTTGTTTTCAACTAGGAGCAGAGGCTTTCTTAAATGCAAATCTTCCTATAATTCTGTGTTGTCTTACAACATACAGGTAGGGTGAATTACTTTATTGGAGAAAAAAATTTACTTAGGGGATAATAATACTGCCGGATATTTCTGTCTATTCCATTGTAGTACCAAGTCAGACAAGCACATGAAAGATGGTACTGATAAAAGCATCTTACTATTTCAAAAGTAATAATTTTAAAATTTAAGCTATAATTCTCAGGGCTCCCAAATTGAAACATGTACAATATGTAGAGTAATTAGTGTCAACTAATTAAGACATTGTCAATAATTTTCAATAGCTCTATGTGGCTAAACAATACGAGTCCATTCCAGCAGATTTTTGTTGTCGGGCATCAGCTACCAGGATTCAACAACTTTTCTGTCTCACCTGAGAATTTCCACGCCATATATCAGGGAGAAGGTATCTTATTTGCCTCATCTTTTTGTGCATGTCTTTTCCAGTCCTGCTTGCCATCTGGCCATACTTTGAATGCTGCGCAGCAAGGAACTGAGTTTTGATGGAGCCAAAAGGAAGAAAAACCAACTCCTTTGGCCTTATTTCTTTAAAAAATAAAATAAATCCCATCATGGATGTACAACTAAGTCCTGGTACTTCACAATAATAATAAGTTTCATTGTTACAGCCAGGTACTTAAGCCTTGTTGGATAGAAAGCCGAGAGAGAGAGAGAGAGAGAGAGAGAGAGAGAGAGAGAGAGACTTACAGAGATAGACATAGCCACGTAGATATAGACAATTATACTTAAATATCTATCTATACCTATTTCTTATTACTTACAATGTGAGTATCATTTACTGAGAATCAGCGATCATCTGGAGCTGTTATGCAAAGTTTCAAAAGAGAGAAAACTCTAAAATCCTCCGTCCTGAGACCACCTTCTATGAGATGTCCTTTTAACATAAAGCACCTCCAGGAAGAAACCCTTCTCTCCCACATCCACCCCCTGCTTTGGTCAGAGCACAATAGGTAAGAATATATTGGAATTAAAGTGACCAAACCATACCAAATATGAGATGATAAAGCCCAAAGAGGTTTGTGTCTGCACATGTTATCTTCTAGATGATTCTAGTCTCAGCTCATTCAAACCTTTAAACAAGATCCAGCAAACTTCCATATTTCAACTGCTGCAAAAGGTCACAAAACCTACATTCATTTCCCACTCAACATCTGCTTTGCTGCCATTTCTGCTTTTTCCCGATGGGGGAAGGAGGCATGCCAAGGCACCGTGATGGAGAGGTCACTTAATTTTCCTTTGTAAAGCCAAATCCCCCATGCTCTCCGTAATTACCAAACAATTTTACATAAATAGCAAAATTAAGCCCTATTATTCTCATTTACCACAAAATTAGAGGAATTAATTAAACATGGAAAAAGTGCCGATGTCTGCCAAATCGCTACTTCCAGTAGATGGAAACAAATTTAGGAATTTTGTGCAGGCAGGAAGAAAAATCAGCACGGCATCCAGAAACATAGTGAAGTGGTGCCATTGAAAAGGTTTTTAAGTGGAGCAGTGTGTAAGCACCAGTACACTCCTGAGTTTCTCCCCTGAAGCCAGGACAAGGAAAACACTCTTCTTTACAGGGATGGAATCCAGCACCTTTACAATGCCGGGTGCAGCTTGTCATTGTTTTGGGAAGCTGTGGTTCGTGTTTGGTTTGAGTTTGAACAAACCCAAAAGAAAAGGCAAACTTAAGGTGTACTTTCAAACCCAGATTTGTCAGAGAAATTCCTCCAGGTGACTGTTTCTAAAGAAAACTCCAGGAATCGTACCACTGCAGCATCCATTCTCCCATATGAAAGGTCCAGATGTGTTTAAGACCAAATTTCTGAAGTAAACAGAAGCAGAAAGGGTGGGTGGTCCAACTTCCATAGTTTTTGATATTGGGCTCAACAATGCTCAGATTCGTTAGGAAGTTTAGAAATTATGAGATCAAGAATGGTGAATTATTTTCATAAACTGGAAAAGAAAGACTCAAAAATAAAAGTGCTTCGAAGATTGCCTAAGAGTCCCTTGCAATTACTTCCATTAGGAAACAATGAAATATATATTATTCCTTAAATAAACACACCGGAATGATACCCCTTTCAGACTGTTGGGCTGCAGTAAAAAGATCTTCACATCTTCCTTAATGAGAGTTGTAAATTTGTCTCGTGCTAAATTTTTGTCTTGGGAACCCTGAATTATGTTACCTTGAGTTGTTCCCCGTAAGCACAAAGGCATCCACCCAGTTTTTGCTGTGAAAATGGCTCCTTCTGGCAAAGTGAAAGCAATTAGAACTCAGCATTTAATTAGCTGCCTTCTGTAAATATGCCATTATTCTTCCAGCTCTGTGCTGGAGTTCTATTTACAAAAGGAACAGATAGCAATAATTATTTTTGGTTGTAGTTAGTCAGTATTAGTTAATGTCTGAGAATAATTTAGAGGAAATTAAGACAAGTGTAGATTATGGGTACAAAACTGAGGATAAATGAGTGCCTGTCAGAGCAGAAATTTTACCTATATTTTCTACCATGGATTGGGAACTCAACTACACAGAGAATCAACAAGTTTCTCGCCTGAAACCCATTTAGCAAGGAGCACATGCAATCTATATCATCTTCTTTCCAATAATCACATGGTATGTGTTCCATTATAGATGTTCAACTCCCAGGCCAACTTTTCCAGGGATTCAACACACTTTTGAGCTATTCATGTTTCTTTGGACTCAGTGGCACCCTGGGACGGCAAACTCAGTTTAATATCAGCCAGAGCCAACAAGATGAAGAAGGAGAGTCTGCTGTTCCCCAAATCCTCAATGTATCCCAAGGTCAAATATAAAAGGTGGATCAATTAGGTGTTTTGCTGGCTTCTATTAGACTATTAAGAGTTAACTAGCTTCGGGCTTCCGTGGTGGCGCAGTGGTTGGGAGTCCGCCTGCCGATGCAGGGGATGCGGGTTCGTGCCCCGGCCCGGGAGGGTCCCCAATGCCGCGGAGCGGCTGGGCCCGTGAGCCGTGGCCGCGAGGCCTGCGCGTCCGGAGCCTGTGCTCCGCAGCGGGAGAGGCCGCAGCAGTGAGAGGCCCGCGTACCGCAAAAAAAAAAAAAAAAAAAGAGCTGACTAGCTGTAAAAACTTCATCCTTAACATTTGTAACACGGGCATTAGCGTGGGTAAAAATGACTCAGAAAGGTCCTACAGCCACTCCTGATGGGAATGATATAGGGAGCAGGTCATTGGGGGCAGCCTTCCCCAGAGCCCAGATGCCAGAAGACAACATCCCCATCAATTCTGCGGTTTCAGGGAGGGGAGCAAAATTATAAAGTGGGCTAAGGACACAGGTTCTGGGGTTCAACATCTCTGGATAGTTGCTCACGTCCCAGCACTTGTGAACTGTGAGATCCTGAGCAAGTTATCTACCCTCCCAGTTTTCTCATCTGAAAGATGGGAATCACACTAGAACTGAGCGGTTGGAAGGGCTGAATAAGATAAGTCACATAAAGCAATGAGCACTGAGCCAGACACACAAAAAGGGGCTCTCTGAGTGGGGCGACTACAACTCCTGGTACTATTTCCACTTTATCACCATCTCCTGAGTGCTGTTTAACATGGCTGTTTAAATATATAGCAGGTGTTGTGTCTGGGGGCAGAGTTTGGGGGAGGGAAAAATAAGAGGGGAGGAAGTAGAAAGTGTTGGGTTTGTCCCCAGCTGGGATAATGGGCTGAGTTTGAGACTGTACTGTCAGAGGAGAGACAGACAGGCAAAATCCTTTGGTCTTTTGTCTGTTTTACTTTTATTTATTTGCGTACTTAGTGTTTCACATGTGAGGCTTGGCAAAATTCTAGCTCAAAGCAGAATCACTGTTCCTGAAATCAGTGGAGAAGCTCTGGGCATGATTAGGGTGGCCTTGAGGTCCAAGAGACAAAAGTTGACGGGCTTTGGGAAGAGAGCCTCTTTTCACCATTGCCTGGTGCCCGCCACACTCTGGCACCCAGGACCGAGAGCCTTGGACACCTTGGACTGAGAGGACACAGAGTCAGCCCCATTGGGGTTCTCAAGGTCGACCCTGCTGGCTGGAAGTTTCCACCCAGCGGTCTGGCACTAATGGACGTGGAGAGCTGGAAGCGGGAAGGCAGATCCAGGACAGGGGAGACAGATGGGGGACAGCAGCTCACAGATCTGTCTAGGAGCAGATGTGAGGCACAATGTGGGGGAAGTATCTGGATGGCCAATTTCTAATTACAGGAGCACAGACGGTCATAGAATTTGATCATTTACGCTCGTGTGTCATGATCATAGAATCAGGAGATTAAAAATGTTGGGTTGGAATTCATAAACTTTGTCATGAGATTAGCATTCATCAAAACATTCAGAACTCTCTAGGTAAGGAAAAGGATCTCCCCAAATCTCACCGAAGGAGCTGCTGTGGTGTGATATCTTTGTTCTCTTTCTCTGCCACTTTCAGTCCCAATTCCAACTTGTCTGGAGCGGAAGTGCTCCTCTTTAACGTCCTGCAGGAAGAACATGACCTGCTGAAGATGCCTAGCTTTCTGTCCAGCTCCGGAAAGAGGCCACATGGAGCACCAAGGCTCCCAGTCCCGGGGACCAGAGGCAAATATGCAACCCCATTTCCATAGGTCCTCAGTGTTTGTGGTGTGGGTTTTCTTGTTTTATATCACCGAGGTGAATCTTATGTCTAAATAGCCACCTTCATGGACAGTATTTTGAAATAATTTCAAAGTTACTAAAAAATGCAACAAAAATATGGAGAACTCCGATATAATCTTTACCCAGATTCACCAATTTTTAATTTAGTTTTTACACATCCATATTAAAACGTGTTTTTTATGAACCATTTGAGAGTAGGCAGCATACTTCATGCCCCTTAACCCCTTAATACTTAAGCATGTGTTCCACAGACTACTAGCCACATGAAATAATCTGCCAGAAGAGACTCCTTGGCCTACAAAATGTGGAAACCCCTCCAAGCTACAGCCCCTTTTTAGAATTAAGGGCTCTGAGAGAAAGCATTTTGACCCAACGCTCCCAAAACTTACTTGACGAGGAACAATTTTGCTTCCGTGTGTGTGTATGTGTGTGTGTGTGTTTGCACACACGTGCGTACACAAGTGCACATGTGGCACCCAATATCATTCTGCAGAACACTTTGGGGAACGTTCCTCTGGCCACACGGACTGAGGAGGAAGCAGGCCGCCCGCCTTTCCTTCCTCCTCAGGGCTCCCTCAGCTCCAGGACATGCTCTATTGCTCCCCTCTTGAAGGGCAACCTCGGAAACAGGACATCTTTCTGGGCATAGGACATTCTTACTCTGGCAGAAGAGAAGTGGTCCGTCTGAGCCTTAGGAACTGAGACTTTTAGAGACTAGGATGGAGCCAATGATGAAGGCTGAGGGAGGGCTGGTAATCGAGATGCCACCAACAGCCCCATTTGCAGAGCTAACTGAGCATTGGGCGCGAGTCACTGAATTATTAAGAGACAGCTGTCTTCTTCAGACAGAAATTTTCAGTAGTCCTGAAAATAAGCCCTTCTGATGTTCCATCCTATATACCAATGATGCACTTTCAAAACACAAATTCTAAAAAGAAAAAGCCCTACGACACATGAAAGGCACACCTAACCAGCCCCTTCTCATCCAAACGGGGCACCCAAATGTGTGTCTGGAAATGAAGTGCACAAGCACTGCAGGAAAGTGGGGTGGAGAGAGAGAGAGAGAAGAGAAAGGACAGAAGGGAGATAGAACGAAGGACAGTCCAAAGTTAGGACGGCAGGAATGTTCCACTCAGCCCCGTGCTGGCTCTCCAACAACTACTGAGGCAGGGAGCAGGGTCCTCTGCATCTGAGACTGAGAGACACTCACAAAGGACATGAAATAACTCTGCCGGGGCAAACATCTCACATGCCCATTTGCTCTGCCAAACAGTCAGATCCCTCCAATAATTCAGAAATATGGGATCATCCTGGGCCATTGAGTGTGTTCCAAACACCAATCTGGACCAGCCAACTGGAGCTGGATGTTTGGTTCAGTAGCCATGAGGACGGAAGCTCAGAGGCAAAACCCACCTCAACAAATCCCACAGAGGCAGAGAACAGAGCACTGAGAAAATGCTCTTACGGGCAAAATCTCAGGCTAATGAAGAAGCTGCTGCGAAACCAAGAACTAAGCAGAGGCAAATTCACTCAGGCAATTAAGATTTGAGGGCCATTAACTCAACGGCTGTTGGAGAAGGGGCTCTGGAGTTAACTGCTGCTTTGCTAGCTCTGTGACTTTAGAAGCATTACTAAACCTCTCTGAGCCTCATTCCCCTCATCAGTGACATGATCATTAAAGAGTTCCTACCCAGTAATATTGTTGTAAGGTTTTAAAGATTCTCCTGGTTATTTCTGAGACAGTGAGCATGAATACAGACATATTCTCAAGATTTGTCAAAAAAAATCACTATGTGATTCCTGCCTCATGTTCTTGTTCTGTGGATTAAACAAGATAACTCATTTAAGATGTTTAGTCTGTAGTAGCATTTAATAAATAATAGCTATTATTTCTGTAATTATCATCATCAATATTATTACAGCGATGATGATATTGCCACATAAGCTAGGGTTAAATGATCCAATTTAAAATCTTACAATCAAATGCAGATGGAGGACTCAGATGCAGCTTACCTATTTTCCAAAAGGGGAGTTAAAATCTATTTTGACCTCTCTCTCTCTCCTGTCTCTGTCTCTTGTGCAAGGTAATGAATGTGAAAGTGTTTTGTAAATTCTAATGAATATTCCATCTTCCGTCCGTAAAATAAAAAAAAAAAATTTTTAAATCCATCCCAACGTGTGGCCTCCAGTGTCTTTTGCCCCTTACATTTTATATTCAAAATATTACGGGTGTTTTACTATCCCTGGTTCTCAGCTGTGAAAACTCTTTGCCAGTTGAAAACCTCTGGCTGGAACACAGGAGAAGCTGCGCCATCTGCCGGCCACTTATGAGAACTGCTGGGGGGGAAGCTGCCCACAGCCACATAAAATACTCTGGGTGGTAAAGCTGCCATGAGTCCTCTGCCCAGTGGTTTGAGATCCAAGGGGCATGGAGGGCTCAGTTGTCACTGAGGGTCTCTGAACGGGCACAGCTTGAGTCCCAGTGCCGCGCAGCTGGGCATGTGGCATCTGGCACTGGCCCATCTCTCAAGACAGCACCTGCCTTTGCAACTCGTGAAGCAGATGACGATTCAGCAGGGAGCAGGCCTGATGTACTAATCACGCTGCTCCTTGGCACTTTGTCCCATTCCTGGCCCAGTAATTCATCACAGCCTGTTGCTTCCAAGCCGTGGCGTGGGCTGCAGGTCACCTCTGCTCTTTCCTTTCCTCTCCCTACGGCCTCAGCCATCTGTCAGGCACCATGGCCCGTCAGGAAGAGAGGTACACGGAGCATCATGGCCAGTGCACCATCCCAGTGAGACGGGTGGAGAGAGATACTGACCATCCCAGAGGTTGCTACCAAAGGCCCCAGCTCTCTTCCACAGGCAGCAGCTCAGGCCAAGCCCCCATTTAAACCAACAATTGCACTTGCACACAAATAGCCTCCCACAGGATGGAAGGCTCCCAGCACCTAGCAGAGGCCTCCTTAAGAGACTGTTCCTGAGCCGAATATGCAAACGTGTGAATGACAAAGAAGCTGACCAGTACTTAGCACCTACTATATGCCAGATGTTGTGTCATGAGCTTCACATCTGAGTGTATTTAATCCTCACAGCAACTCTGTGAGGAAGATACTATTACTGTATTTTACAGGTGTGGAAACTGAGGCACAGAAAAGCTAAGCGGCTTGTACAAGGACCCACAGCTGGTTAACGATGCGCTGGGATTCAAGTCCAGGCTGCCTGCCTCCAGAATTCACACTTCTATTCTCTAAATTTGATTTAGATACTTAATTAACACTAAAGACCAAATAATGTAACCAGAGAGAGAGGCCATGGAATGATGGAGCCCAAAATCACTGGTCGAGGAGTGCCAGGTAACTGGCTTCCCCGTACTGACAACAGGGACCCAACATGAGAGAGAAAGGATCAATCATCATGGCTGGAGTAAAGAAAGAGGGATTCAGGAAATAGGATGACAGCAGAATCCAGGGAGAATCCAAGATGAGTGACCGCAGTAAATTACAGAATACGAAAGAAAGAGAACAGGAAGAAAACAAAGATGAGGTACAAAAGACTTCCATAATTCTTCACGTTCAAAACCTTATAAGTAAACATACTTAGCTCAGCCATGAACCCAGGTAGCTGAGAAGAGGTGAGCACAGGTGTTGCTGAGGAAACGCATGGAGGTTCGATCGCCAGACCAGGTGCTTGGCTTTGGTGTTGAGCCTCTGTTCCACGCGGGCTGGTGCACCGTCCTCCGCGCCTTGCGCTCACAGACACCCATCTCCCTCACTAGACAGGCACGGTACTCACTCCCTTATTCAGTCTACTGGAGGCTGGGCACTGAGGATACTGGGGTGACTGGCACTACATGCACCCCGCTCTCATGAGTTTACATTCTATTGGAGGAGTAGACAGAGTGCAAGCAGGCAAATTAAATAAGAAAACATGCTCTAAAGAAAATAAGCAGGACACTGTACTGGAGAACAATAAGGAAGACAAAGACCTATTGGCCGCAGAGAAGACGACCAGGGGAGTTTAGCCACAGCCCTCATTTCAATGGGCCTCAGATGGCCAATGCTGATGGCACCTCCAGGTGAGGATACCCACAGAGGCACAGAATGAAACTGACGGGGATAGATGACGATCCCCTCATACAACTCTAATCGACGGCCTCACCACCAAACCACAGGACTAGTTATGCTACACATTCTTTTTACAAGCTAAATTCTCCATCATCTTGTGAATAAAATAATTGGGGTTTTAGTGTATTTTATATTGTTATGTATAAATAATATAATTTAAATATTTTAAATATTCTGAAATCTGGACACTGGATTTGGCATTTCATTTGTGGTGGGTTGCTGTCTGAGAGCCAAAAACAGGCAGGCCCAGCATCTCATGCTGAACTAATAAGAGCCCTGGGACGGGGACATGGCTTCAAAGGTGAGGCCTGCAGGAAGAGAACTTAAGGGCCAGGAGAGGCAGAGGGAGGAAGAGCTCTGCCAGCTGTGTGTTAACACTACTGCACATTTCAGGACAAAGGCATCGCTTCAGGACTTATGTTAAAAAGAAAATTTAGGGCTCCCCTGGTGGCGCAGTGGTTGAGAGTCCGCCTGCCGATGCAGGGGACACGGGTTCTTGCCCTGGTCCAGGAGGATCCCACGTGCCGCGGAGCGGCTGGGCCCGTGAGCCATGGCCGCTGAGCCTGCGCGTCCGGAGCCTGTGCTCCGCAACGGGAGTGGCCACAGCAGTGAGAGGCCCACGTACCGCAAAAAAAGAAAAGAAGAAAATTTAAATACGTGAGGAAATAAAAGATACGATCCTGGTAAGTTCCGGTAAGAAGGCTCTGAGTTAAGTCCAAGACAAACTGATTCCAATTTAGCCAAAAGTGGGGAAAACAAAGACCTCCCGTACAGCTTAATGCTACCCTTCAGCTTGATTCCTTGAGGCTCAGGAGAAAAATTTGGAAATGAATCACTGAATCATAAGAAGCTAGGTCAAACTGTGCATCTCAGATTCACCCGGCTTCTGAAAACAGGCATTAAAACTGTAGCAATCCAGAAAGAAAAATACAAATTGAGGCAGAATTTCTCACGACCTGCCCTGTGGGGACAGATGGTGGCTGGTGGTTGAAAGGGCTGAGCCCTTCATCTACTGGTTGCTGTGGGCTCCAGCTGTTTCCTCAAGAGTTTCCATGGATGGCACAAGACAAAAAACCTTCTCTCTTAGGCTGGGGTTGAGGATGCTCAACATTCGGTTTTGTCCATTACGGCTGCCCTTTGATGACAAGGAACCCGAGGACTGACTCAGGAGAGATGGTCCTGTTTGGGCCAGAGGCAAAGCAGCAATCTGGGCATTTGGGGAGGACCTGTCTGTCACTGGGGGAAGGTGTCTGCGTGTTGAGAAAATAAAATTAGAGCAGGTCCTCCCTCTGTTTAACTAATTCCTCTTCCCCACCAGAGGTGGCGCTGAGCTTTCCGCAAATCCACTATGACAATTTCTTACCCCTTTATCAAGTGTCTCTGTGCTTAAAACCTTCCTTACACTCTGCGTCTCTTCCCTTCTAGCTGAGTTCCCAAGGGAAATGCTCTACACTCCCCTTCCCAGAAGCGTAACCCACTGTCTGAAACATTACCCGTCCTCACTAAGTATTTATTAAATGACTGAATTACCAGATTATCAAAACGTGTATCTGCTGCCCCAGAATTCCCTTTGACAGTTATTAAAAGATTTTTTTCTCTTAGGTCAACCAACAGTCATGGGGAATCAACCACTCATTGAATAATTTACTTATTTTACTACGACATATCTACTGGGGACCTACTAGGTATCTGGCACCTCATAAGGTTTTCCAGATAGAGCAGTAAGTAACACAACATCCTGGCTCTCGGGAGCTGACAGTGGGTGAGAACCAGGGGCTAAACAAACTTTCTATAAAGAGCCAGGGAGTAAATATCTGAGGCTGTGCAGACCACATGCAGACTCCCAATGCTTAAAATTGTAAAAATCATTCTTATCTCAAGGATCTTTCAAAATAGGCCACAGGCCAAATTTAGCCCACGAGCCACAGTTTGCCAACCCCTGTCTTAAGACGGACAAACACCCTGATAATCACATAAGTACAGATGTTATAAGCCTATAGGAGAGGAAGGGAGAAAAACAATCTACACTGGGGGATGATTTTGAGGGGGTTGGGAAAGCCTCTTAGAAGAAGAAACATCTACAGTGTAATTTGATGAAGGAGGTTTTGATGAAGGAAAAAAAAAAACACACAGGCAGGATGGGGAAGCGGGGGCTGGGGTGGGACAGGAAGACCCCTCAGGAAAAGGGCTGCAGGTAAGGGCCGTGGGCAGCAGAGCTGGGAGGACTCCTGATCACACAGGGCCTCGCCCACATCCCGGAGCCTGGGTTTTATCTTAGTTCCAATGAAAGGCTTTCAGGGGCTCTAAGCAAAGGAGTACCAGGATCTGATTCAAATCTAGAAAAACTCTTCTGACTGCTGTCCACGGTCTGCTTTGGGGAAGCAAGAGGTACAAGGGGGAAGGCCAGTCAACGGTAGCCTCATGTTACGGCTCGAAGTGTGTCTCCCCTTCCTCCCCAGGTATGCTGAAGTTCTCACCCCCAGTACTTGAGGATGTGACCTTATTTGGAAACAGGGTCACTGCAGATATAATTAGTTTAGATGGAGTCATACTGGAGGAGGGTGAGACCCCATCTGATACAACTAGTGTCCTTAGAAGAAGATGGCCACGTGAAGACAGAGACACAGGGGGAACGCCATGGGACGACCAAGGCAGAGACTGAGTTATGCAGCTGCAAGCCAGGGAATGCCAAGGATTGTCAGCAAACCTCCAGGAGCCAGGAAGAGGTCAGGAAGGATTCCCCTGCCGGTTTCAAAGGGAGCCTGGCCCTGTCAACACTTGGATTTTTAGACTTCTAGCTTCTAGAACTGTGAGACAATATATTTCTGTTGGTTCAGACACCTAGTTTCTAGCCCTTTGTTACAGTAGCCTTAGGAAACTAACACGCCTTGTAAGGGTGACATGGCAAGGACAATACATAACTGACCCGGGAAAAGATGCATTGATTTGGAAAACATTTTGAAGGGAGAATCAAAAGAACTTTGTGATGGGCTGGTTGGATATAGCAAAGTGAGGGAAAGGGGAGACGTCAGCATGGATGACACACACCAAAGCAGTAACACTGGTGACCTCTGGCAGGCCGGGGTGGAAGGGGTCTGATTAGAGGGAATGAAGGGAAGAAAAATATTCTCTTTGAAAATACACAACTACACCGTTTCTCTTGTTAGTAGAGGAAGTATTACTTTAATGATAAAAACAAAAGAGTGGAAAAGTAAACAAGGAAAGAAAACGTGAAAGGCTCCCAGGTCTGGCTTGAAAATCCCTGTGGGTAGAGGTATCATGATAACGTTCGAGGGAGACTGAAGCAGCGGCAGGATGCGTTGATGTGGGTGTGGGCACAGGCTGGGACGGGCCAAGATTTCGGGCTGGGACCTAAGGTTGAGATGAAGGAAGGGTATGAGATGATGGGAAATCTACCGTGCCTCAGAGAGAAAGCAGAACGGGTAAAGAAAACAGAGGCAGAGATGTGCGGGGGAGGCAGGGACATACGTCTGGAAAGCACAGCTCCCCAAGGCAGCCCCCCCCCCGGTCAGCACACACCCTCTTGGGTCTGCCCGGGTCTGCCCGGTGCAGGACGAGCGGCCGTTCAAAGCAATGTGTTGGCTTTGGACCGCACCCCCCGCCTCCCCTTAGAGGAATTACACCAGGGAAGGAATAAAAAGGTTGAATGCTATTTTAATTGAATTTGTTTTCAATTTATTTTCAGCTGTCTAGGGAAAAAGCTTTTACACTCACATCACGTGATTCTGTTTTACTTCGTGTCTGTTATCCTCATAATGAGCTTTTAATGCATTAATGTGGCCCTGTTTGCTGAAGAGCAAATCACATTGGTCAAATCAATAAATAGCAAAAATACACCAAACTAAGAGACTAAACCAGAATATAAATGGAAAACTTGGGCTCCCACTTCCTTAAAAGTGGAGACTGCATTCTGATATCCTGCCCCGAGGTACTGGGCTGAGTGTCACAGAAACGTCTCTATTCTCCAAGTTTCAATTCCCCTGTGTCCGTGGAGCCAGCAGAGGTAAACTCTGGGGCCAACAGGAAGCTCTGCTGCCTGCCACCAGTGTTTAACCTCAGCCTTTCCAGCCGTGTGCTGGAAATCTGCATTCCTTTCCTGCACACTCAGTTCCGCTCTTCGATACTCCAAAACACACTAGTCTTACAGGCTCTGAGAAATCCTGCAGCATGCTTTTGTATAACTTGGTATTTCCCATACTGCTTCGACTCAGAAAGCGTTTAGACTTTTAAAAAATATTTTAATTAAAATACCAGCTCACACTGTGAAACACAAGAGAAGTATTTAACCTCAGAATCATTTTAGGAAAATTCACCATATTACTACCTGAACTCGATTTTCATATTTGCACAGAAGTTTTTACATTCCATGAAACACCGATCACCCTCCTAAACAAAAGGGGCCACCGTTGCCTCTTTCTATGCCCTCCATGGAGCATGAGGCTCTTTAGGGCAAATTTGGGGCATTCTTTACCCATAATGTAGGTATTCAGCAACGGGTGTGAAAGGAAGGAAGCTCTTTAGGACTCATTTCATTGCAAACGACACAAACCTAGATCAAACTAACCTAAGAAAATTGGTATTTACTGAAAGTACACTGGAGGAAGCTCACAGCTCTGGCCGTGCTGGAGGAAGCATGCCTCAGGAAGGCAAGAATCAGAGAAACTGGAGAGATTTCAGGGACTCAAAAATGTCATCTGGAAGCTGATGCCCTCCTTTCCTGGCCGTTTCTTACTTATTTTCCTTTCTGCATGTTGACTTTGTTTCCCCAAATGGCCAATCCTCATGGCTTTACAACTACAGAAGAAAGATCACCATCCCCTTAAAAAAGTCCCAGTGAAGAATTCTGACTGGCTTGACTTATGGTCTGGGTTTTTGTGACTAGATCATCTGGATCACCGTGTGCCCACTTCTGAGTCTGGGTCCTTGTGATTAGCAGCCTGCATTAGAACCACAGAGTTGGTTCTAGTGATTTCAGTGGAGAAAGGGGAGCTGTGTTCTGAAGAAGGGCAAGGTGTGTAGGGCTGACATAGCATATGCAGGGCCACTGCAGGCGGAAAGGAAGGATCGCTAGTTCTGGGGAAAAAGCCATATCGAATCCACGTCCTCCCTCACATTCTTTGAAATCAGCCAAACTGCAGCTATGCTGCTGTGGACAAAGCTTAGCTCAGGTATGGCCCTTGCAGTTTGTATGTAACCTGGGACTGCTTCTCTGAGCAGGACAGCTCACAGGGCTAATTGCTTTAGCAGCTCCATTACCTTGTTGGTGATTCTGTGCCTAATCTGTTCATTATGCTGCTTATGTCTTTTTGTGAGTGGACAGCAATTGTGTTATTACAAAAGAAGTAAGCTCTCTTGTTTCTTGAGAAATTCTCTTATGCCTGGACAGAGCGGTTTTTAAATTTATCAACCTGTCCTTGGTGATACCTCATTCTAAATGACGTATTAATCATGCTTTGAATATACAAATCAATTAAAGATGTTTTAAAGGTTGGATTAATTTAACTAAGTCTCTGGTAGGACTTCATATTTACTTAGACTTTATGTATTGACTTTTAATGAATCGCAAATATGTGTCATGGAAGATTATATTTCCATGATTGTGCTCCTTATAAAGTCTTCCTTTATCTACCTGTATATTCCCCTGGAGAGTTTCATCTTACCATCCATCCTTCTGTCCATCCATCTGTCTGTCAGTCAGCCTGTCTATGTACATATCTACCTACTTACCTACCTGCTGACAAAGTCTTTTTATCTTGTAGCTATGCCCAAGTGGATTCCTATAATCAATACACATGAGGGCCCATGACCATTCAGAGTTAGGAGATGGCAACCCACACCTCAGGGTTCTCCTACTTGAGGAACTTGATGCTCCCAAGCTGCCTTATGTTCTGGACTGACCAGAAGTGGGGACACTCTAGCCATAGAAACTGACCCATAATTCTCTGCATCAACATGTGCTCGGAATCATCCCCTAAGAGTCACTGAGATGAAAACCGTCAACCAGTCGAGTTTCTCTGCCCAGCAAATAGAACACAACCACCAGGACACACTCATGGACCACAAGGTCTGCTGGACACTCGGCCCCCACCTCCCTTCTCCTCACTGACTCCCTTGATTCTTATTTCTTAGTATCTCTTCCAACGCTGTTTCCTGAATCGGATTGTGTTTGCATCACAGAACAGGGAGGGAAAGGTTGGACTCCCTGGTGAACAGTCTCTCGAGGAAGTATTTTTAAAAATAAAACACTGTTCTCATGCACACAAACCCCCCACTGAATCCGCCAGGACCCAGAGAACCAAACAAGTTCTTATTCATCCCCTGTTCCTGCCTCACCTCACACTCCTAGCCAAACTCTCCAAGCACACATGGGTGCTTTTAAATATTTATCTTGATAAAAATTTTGTGATTTTTTGCACCCTCAAAACAGAAAGAACTATGACCTGTATTTTACAATATATGTAGCTCATTCCATGTATTTTTGGAAGTTCTAGTTCCTTCCAACAGCTTTATCTTTCCCCACATGAAACAGAAACACTTGGTATCCAAAAAACAAAAACAAAAAACTATTTTCAAGATAAGGTCTTTTATTCCAATGTATGGGCATTATTTTCCTTTGCCTTCAGGATGAAAAACCAACATTCAGTAGCAAATACTCAAGGGGCATCTACTAGGTGCCAGATACTGCTTTACAAAGTTTTGAGGACCCAGCAGTGGATACCGTCTACTGCGGAACAGTCACATGTCAGACAATCAAAATACAGCGTCATGCAGAGCAGTGACGAGGGAAGCACAGGGTGCTGTGAATGAGAGGACTCACACCCAAGTCACACTCCGGTGATCGGGGAAGGCTTCCCAGAGGAGGTGACTCCACACTGAGGTTCAAAGAGTAAGTAGGAGTTACCAGGTCAGTGGGGCTGGGCAGAAGGGAGATGCACAAGGACATCTGGTGGCTGAGTGGTACAGGTGGGAGGTAAATTAAAACAACCAAAAAATAAATTAATTAAATAAAATAGAGAGAGAGAGAGAATTTGGACAAGAATGAAGAGGAGGGTCCGAGGAGGAACACAGTGAGAGACAAGCGGGGCCATTGCTGGAAGGACTTTGTCGGCCACATTAAATCTGATCTTTGCTCCCTCTGGCTGCTTATGGGGAACGGCCTGAGGGGGAAGGTCCAGCTGCAGTGGCAATGAGAGGCAGAAGCAGTGGGGATGGGGAAATGTGAGGCTTATAAAGTGGAAATGCAGCGCGTGGTGACTGGCTGGAGGGAGGAGGAGGGAGCAGTGATGGCCGCACATGCACCTGGGGGAAGACTGTGTGCTGGGAAGTGAGTGTACATACAGGCATGAGCGTACGCAGTCCGCCCACCATGCTGAGTCAGACAGGATGGGCCAGGTCCTGCCACGGTGACAACCTGAATTAACTCGCATAACAAAGGTGGCTCACACTGCCTGTCCATCACCAGCTGGCTATGACTCTGCCCGGCATCATGTCCACTCTGGGATCCAGGCTGACAGGTCAGCCTCTGTCTGGAACATCTCCCCTCTCACCGCAGAGAAGACATAATGAACCTTGAGCAGCCTCTTAAGAGAAACGTTTTACTTTTACTCACATTGCATTGGCCTAAACAATCACGTGAATTACTGGAGTCAAATGGGGCAGAGATGTATAAATCTCTCACTAGGAGGGCCATTGGAAAACATGATGGGATAGCTATACAGTCTATGACAGCTAGAAGTGGCTACGAGCCCATTCACAATACCAACTGTAAAAACAAAGCAAAACCTAGCTTTTCCCATTCCAAGCTGGCGAAGCTTGTAGAGGTTCCAGCATTTGGGGATGTTTACTTAAAAGGGGAAAAAGGTATAAAGGGCCTCATGTGCCTTCATGGGGCTCCATCGGTGGGAACTCGTGCAAACCCCTCTAGATTGAGTCTCCCCATCTGCCCAATGAATGCGTTAGATAGAGAGGGCTCTTTAAAAGTTCCTTCCGGGTCTAAGATACGATGACCCTGAGCTCTTCTCTACCCCAGTGGTCTAAGCATCTGATTTCCAGGTCTTTTACCTTTGCAGCTTCAGAGACAAGGATCTCCCTCACTGCCACGTGGTCACACTGCAGGAGTCAAGATGCAAAAGGGGGCCTCAGGCCTCTGTGATTTGTGAACTCTGCTCTTATTTCATCACTGCCCTGGGAAGTTCTGTCTTCCCTACCTGGTCCTGCCTGCTGCATCACATTAGAAACTAACCCATTATGCTTACCTACTTCTTAACCCTTACCTGTGGGAAGGACCTACGGTACCTTTGGCTGTGGCCCGTCACTTCACGCAATCATGAGGTGGACATGTGGACCCACCCCGTGCCCCCAAGTTGTCATGTTTCAATCAGTCCACCTTCATCTTGGCTGATTTAAGGACCACTACTGCCAAAGTCCTCCCATCTCCTTTAATTTCTGTCCCTTGATGTTCAGCTAGTGAACAATGATGCATTCCAATTTCCAGGTGCCCGAGGCCACAAATCCTTTCAAGATATAATCAGCTGGAAATAAGGATTTCTGCATCCGAGGCTGATCCAACATGACTACACACCTATTACCAAGCCTGTGTAATTAAAAATGAGTATTTCACACACACACACACACACACACACACACCTCATCATACTGATGCAGAAAAATCTGAGATGAAAAATTCAAGAAGGCATTGAATAGAAAGGTAATAGCAGAAGAAATGAGTGTGGCAGAGAGGAAGAGGAGAAGAGACTGCCAGGTCCCCTCCTAAGAACAATCCTAAATTAGCCTTCTTACTTAAAGCCCACTCTGTCGAGCGCAATTCTCATTCATCTGCTTAATTAAGGAAATAGCATTGTACTGGTTTCACCGAGCCTTTGTTTATGACCCAAATAAACGTAGAAGAACTTCCAACAGCAGCTAACTCACCAAGTCTACACCAAAACTTCCCTCTGATGGGAGGTACCATGTAATGTTCCACTCCCAGACACTGATGCAAGGCTGCAGAACTCATCCTTGGGCCCTTGTGATGGGCAGACTCTAAGACGGAGGTCATCTTAGAGTCTTAGGACTGCGGTATTCATGCACTTTTGTAAACCCTCCCACTGAGTCCTGAGCAGGACTTGCTGCTAATCAATAGAATATGGAAAAGGTGATGGGATATCACTTCCAGGATTATGTTACTTAAGACTGTCACTCCCATATTGCCAGTAGACTCTCCTTGCTTGCATGGATGAAGTAAGCTGTCTTATGGAGAGAGTGATATGTCAAGGAACTGAGGGCACCCTCTAGCTGACAGCCAGCAAGGAACTGAGGCTTCTGGGTCCAACAGTGAGTGTGAATTCTTCCAACAAGCTGAGTGAGCTTGAAAGTGGATTCTTCCCCAGTTGAGCTTTCAGATGAAACTCCAGCCCTGGCTGACACCTTGATCACAGTCTGTGAGAGATCCTGAAGCCCCAACTAAGCTATGCCAGATTTCTGGCCTATAGAAACTGTGAGGTAATAAATGTGTATTGTTTTAAGTTTGTAGTAATTTGTTATGCAGCAAATAGAAAACGAATACAGATCCCATATACAGATACAGATCCCAAGGGCTTTGGAAAACCTAAAGGGACGCTGGTAAAGGCTTTTCTTGTACCAAAAAAAATTACACTTTTGCATTTACCTAGCAGCTGCTTTCCTAAAAAATACAGAGCATATTAAAACCTTGAGGAGAATATTTCATGCTTTATATGTAGACTGGAGTCAAGTTCAAAGCATGGATAGGTATGAATGGTGTTTGCACTTACATAAAATTCTGAATGACGTCTGGAAGTCTTGTAGGAACTGGGACTTTTCAGTGCATGGGGCTGTCCAGGGTATTCAGGACATTTAGCACTCCAGGCTCCCACCTACTAAATGCAAGTCACTGCACCTATAATCACTGCAATAATCACAGGTTTCCATCATGGCCTCTTGGGATCAGTACCAACCTCACTGAGGAATCCTTAAAGTCACTGTCATGGAGAGAGAGCAAAAAGTAAAGTAACATGTAAAGGAAAGCAATGCACTGTCATGGGAGAGAGCAGAGTCCCTCTCCCCAGAAGGGTCTGAGTACCAGCAAATGAAATGACACATGCAGGATGCAGCCCAGCTGTGGAGATGAGAATGAGGATCGCAAACACACAGTCCCCTTTCCAAAGTTCTGGTCCCTAGGACCACAGACCCTGGAGTCAGACAGATCTGTGCACCACCTGCCCTTGTTTGTCACTCATGGCAGGGCAATGCGTGAGGGTTGCCTATAGCATGTCTGAGCTTTAGCTTTTCTTCATCTGTAGGAAGAAGTTTCAACACTTACATCATAGGGTGGCTGGAGATATGTACGCTACAGAGCTGAGCACACTGCCTCGCAAGAAGTATACACTTCAGTACACCATTATCTCTTTATTCGTGTGGATCAAGTTCCTGTCTGAGGAGCCCAGGAATCCCATGCTGGTTTCAAACAGGCCCATGTGGCTCCTGGTCTCAGGGCTTGCCTGAACGGAGAAGGCAAACCAAACTTGATCTGAAATCTGACTTGTCTGTGTCATTCCAAGCTTCAAATGCCCCCCATGTCCAGTGTTTGGTCCTTCTTTGATGTTAACATATCTGACATCTCCTTTCTCCAGGGAGGTAGGATATAGTAGCAGTTAGAGCACAAGCAATAAAGTCTAACTCTTAGGTTGAAATCCCAGCTCAGCCACCTAATATCTTGTACCTGAGTAAATAAATTCTCTGATCTTCAGTTTCCTCCTCTGAAAAATGGGGATGATAATAGCATTTATCTCATAGGATTGTCTTGAGAATAAAAAAGATACTCCATGGAAATGCTTACTACAATATCTCAATGTCTGGTTCAGGAGTAGGAATGCAACCAACGGTGGCTGATGCTACTGTTATTACCATTACTTCTGTACCACCGCTACTATTAACTCATCTTACCACCATCAGAAGCCTGTAGTGGAGACACTATAGAGCACAGTGATTAGAAGTGTCAGCTATGGAATCAATTCCTGGTTTTGCCACTTATTAGCTGTGTGTTCTTGTGGCAGTTGTAACTACCTGATGTGAATTTCCACCACCCTCCAATTTTGCTCCCTCAATCTGTCATTTTCTGAACATTACAGTAGTTGGGAAATGTTGCTTTGAAAGGTACCAAGTAAATAACCGTTCTCACTCTTTGTTAAAATGATTAAGTCTATTGCCAAGATAATTGTGAGCAAATGAAAAATATCTCTGTAAATATTTGGATAGTAATCATAAAAATGTAAAGAGGCTCTGGCATACAGTGGCATCTATAATGTAAAAAAAAAAAAAGAGATCTCCATGTTGCTGCAAATGGCATTATTTCATTATTTTTTATGGATGAGTAGCATTCCACTGTATATATATACCACATCTTCTTTATCCATTCCTCTGTTGATGGACATTTAGGTTGCCTCTGTGTCTTGGCTATTATAAATACTGCTCCATAAACAATGGAGTGTATGTATCTTTTCGAATTAGAGATTATCATACTAAGTGAAGTAAGTCAGAAAGAGAAAGAGAAATACCATACGATATCACGTATGTGTGGAATCTATCATAAGATATGACAAAATGAACTTATTCACGAAACGGAAACAGACTCACAGACACAGAAAACAAACTTATGGTTACCAAAGGGGAAAACGGGTAGGGGAGAGATAAATTAGGAGTTTTGGACTAGCAGATACAAACTACTATATACAAAACTGATAAACAACAAGGCCCTACTATATAGCACAGGAAATTAGATTCAAAATCCTGTAACAAACCATAATGGAAAAGAATGTGAAAAAGAATACATACATATATGTATAAGTGAATCACTTTGCCGTACAGCAGAAACTAATACAACATTGTAACTCAACTATACTTCAACTTAAAAAAAAGACAGAGAAATCTCTTCTCTTTGAACATAGACTGGATCTCAGAGTACCCAGGAGCCTGCCATGAGATGGAAGGCTTTATTTTTGCCCTTGCCTGGACTCACGGACCTTGGATAAGACCAATAAGATACTGTGTTTTAATCTGGATTATTTTCTCTGCCTTATTTTACTGGTAGAGCAGGATTCAAGAGATTCCATGAAATAAACAGTCATTTTTCTGTTGGGAGTAAGTGCATTAATGATTAAGTTCAGGTAGAAATTTCTATTTTTTGGTAACATTTGCTGAAAATTAACATGGGTTTCCACTTGCAACATACAGCAATTCCACAGGAGCTGGCTTCCTAGGGAGAATAGCTAATATTTTTCAGCAGTTACTGAAAGCAAAAACCGGGAGAAAATTCTTGTTTCCCTTTGCACAAAAAGCATAGCATCAACTGGATGAAATAATAGCTATTCAACTGGTCATTCCCTTATGACTGCAAGCCATTTGGAGTTCAGTCACACTTACGAAAGCTGATATCAACTATGTGTAGAAATATCTGGAATGAGATGCTTTGCCACTGACATCTTTAATTCATAATTACTGCAAAGTTGGCCTGTCCAGACCTAGCCAATAGCTAGTCGATACTCTCATGATGAGCGAGAGCAGGGTGAACGGCTGGGGTAGAAACACAAAGCAGACATATACTCCTGGGCGCAGACCTCCGAGTTGGCCAGAGAAGGCCTCAGGAACCACTGAGCTCAGAGGCATGCCAGGCATGGTCTGATGCTTTCCTGCAGTCTGTGTTCCATGGAGTTGGAAATTAAGTCTTTTCACAATGACACAATGCATATGAGCACCCTCTGTAAACTGCAAACTTCTATACAGGAGTGAATCATTCTTCTCCAAAGAAATGTGGCATCAAGCTGGCTGCAGTTACTTTTGCATTTGGTGGCACTGTCTACTTTGTCAGAGGAGAACACACCCATTTAATAAATAATTCAAATTAGAAAGCATAAGCAAGAACTGCTAACCCCAAAGAAGATATCCCAGCTTTGGCACTGACGCCGAAACCCTGCTATGTAACGGAGATGAGCTGATGATTGCAAACTATCGTGAAAGGGCTCACAAATGTTAAGGAATCGTTTGGCTTTTGATGGACTGCTGGTGTTGGATTTCCTTGCATTGCAGCCCAGTTTGGCAATCTCCACTTTGTCAGCATGAGGCCATTCTGAGCCTTAATTTCCCCATAAACCTTATAAATTGGCCTATGCTAAGTGTTATGGCACATGCTGCTCTGGGAAATTTTCTTTTAAATCACCACTTTTAAAGACCCATCTACTGTAAGTAACTAAATAAGGACACCAGAATTTTTGGTTTTATGGATATCCCTCACTCTTAGTGTTTCACAGAAAATCCTTTTAGATTACATTATTCTTGGCCATGATGAGTATCACTACCTGAGTCTAATTTAGGTAATTTCCCTGCTACTCTAGTGTGCTAGAACAAAAATGAGTATTAATTTACTGCTAATTTAGTGTGCTAACCCTTAATTAGCAACAAGCCTGGTTTGAAATAGCTGATATTGAAAGCTCATTAAACTTTTATCCAAAATTAAGCCACAAATGCAAGTGTGTATGCAGACATGCACACAGATGCATGCCCACATACCTTCAACTCGCCATCCAATACGTTTTGGAAATACACTACACGGATATTCGCTTTAAATACATTAGTACTAAACTTAAGTGTCACCATAATAGTGCATCTCATTTAAGAAGCCAACAGACTTGGAGATCAACAGCTGGCTTAGGAAAAAAGCCCTAAGCCCAGCAAACGCCCACAGTCCCAGCAACTCGGAAGGGAGGCTGAGGCAGGAGGATAGCTGGAGCCCAGGAGTTCTGGGCTGTAGTGCATTATGCCGATTGGGCGTCCACACTAATTTCGGCATCAATGTGGTGAACTCCTGGCAGCAGGGAACCACCAGGTTCTCTAAGGAGGGGTGAACCAGCCCAGGTCAGAAATGGAGCAGGTCAAAACTCCCATGCTGATTGCTAGGGAAAAAAAGCCCACAGAGATTCCCAGGTTCAGGGAGCCTTGGAGCTCAAGTGAAACTGTATTTCTCTAACAGTACAGTCATTGGAGTGTTCTACAAAACATTTTCTCATTTAATCCTCTAAAGATGGTGTCTATTAATGCCTTTCACTGCTAAGGAATCTAGAGTTCAAAGAAGTTCATCCATCCATCCATCCACCCAACAAATATCTGAGAGCCTTTTATAACAAAGCTCTCTCCTAGGGGACGGGATGCAGTAGTGACAAAACTGACAAAGCCCTCATAGGAGTTTATGTTTTAGAGAGATTAAATAACTTGCCCAAAGGCATACACTCAAATAGGGACATGGCCAGGATTCTAAGTCATGACTACCTTCATTTCCGAACCTTGTTCTTAACCAATACAGCACGACGTCCTGTACGACAGGAGAATATTTAGGAGGAGCTAAAAATTCTTGCTTAGCATTTAACGTTTGCTTACTCCTAAAGAGATACCGGACTTTGCCATGCACAGTCCAGCTCCTCCATTAAACCAGGCCATAACATATGCCTCCTATTCTCTCTCTCTCCTTCTCCCCCCCTTCCCTCCCTCCCTTGGACATTTGGAGGGGCAGGCAGCAAATAATTCTTAATGCCCAACTATGACAGACACTTCCGGTTGCCTATTCAACGTCCATTCTCCCTTCTTTTCTTCCTATCAGAACCACAATTCTGCTTGGGGCAGCAAATTTCCTAACTAAAGGAGACAATTTCCCAGGCTCCCTTGTACCAGGGATGCTCATGGGAATAAATTCCAACCAATGAGGTATAAGAGGAAGTCCACTGGGTAGACCTTCTAGAAGGTCTTTGCTTTCCTGATGGAAAAAGGACAGGTTCAGCTGGCCTACATCTTCTGCCATTTGCCCTGTCTCTCTTTCTACTGGAGCCTGGGCATGATTTCTGAAGGGGCAGGAGAATGTTGCACCTGTGAAGATTAGGGCCATTTGTTAAGGGTGGCAGAACAGAAAATGGAAGGGGCTTGGGTGCTTCCGGATTTACTCCATCAGCCATGTGAATGCTGGGGTACCTCTCCTCGTACGTGAGAAAAATACACCACCATTTAGTTAAGCCACTGAAGTTGGACGTGGGTACATGCCACTGCTTACAGTACCACTGCCATAAAAACACAAAACATAGCACTGATAAATTCAGTCTTGAAGAATCACCACCTCTACACCACTGTCACTGTTTCCTGAGTACTTTGCACTGTGCAAGGCATTATGCTAAATTTTCTTACATTGTATAATTTATTCCTCATAGGAAACTTATGAGGGAGGTATTTTTACCACATTTTACAGATGAGAAAATTGAAGCTCAGGGTGATTAAGCAACTTGTCCAAGGTCACTCAGTGAAGCTCTGGGTTTCAAACCTGGCTCCAGGCACAGGATTTGCTCATGTGTCCATCTTTTTGAAACCACATGAAGCAACCTTTGCTGGTATTTTGGAAATATTATTACATTGATGTTTAGTACAATAATGGTCCTAAGAGCAAAGATTAAGATGAATCTAGGTCTCTAATATCTTCAGACTTGCTATTTCAATAAAATATCCTACCTGACATTACTCAAGCCTAACAACTTCTAATTTCTTTTCTTTTTGCTTGTAACCAGAAACAGTATGATAAAGTGTCAAAAACATACCCGCAAGCTCTGAGCATATCCAGGAAAAAATAAAGCCTATTTGCCCATCATGCTCGTATTTAACAGTGATATGTGGAGTTATTAACAGCCTAGGCATGAAGCTCTCTCTCCCCTGGGCTTATTTTGACCACATCAGGATGGATTCTGGAGTTGGGAAACATCATAAGGGATGAGGTTTTAAGAAGCATGAACAAGTTCAGGGAAGGGCATCAGGTATGGCTGTCACATGAGAAAGACTCAGAGTGGATACCATCCGGCGTATTCCTCATGCCCTTGTCCATCTTTTCTCCCTAGATGCCCTTCCTCACAGTAGCAAACATGACCGCCAATCCCCACATGCTCAGAGTCCAGCTTTTGATTTCACCCGCGTAGGCTAATCCTCTATTACCATTTGGGAAAACATTTTTCTTTGAAGCCATTTGACATTTAATCATAGAAGATTTGATTATTTTTTCACCTTGTTCAAGATTAAATCTATATTTTACACACACAAACCTCTTTAGCTATGCCCCACTCCATCTTCACTGTATGTACATCCTGCCTGATCCAGTTTTCAGGTCTTTTGTAAACATCTGGATTACCTGCCTGAAAATACAAAAACTCTCACAAAGCCCCCCTCTTTTTTGTTTCGCTCACTAGGAGATGTGCTCACAAGGCCAGATTTAAATGTTTAGCTGCTCAAGCACTGAAAGGATTATGATACTCACTCCCCTATTCATCCCTTCCTCACATGTCATCCCAAGTTAAATCAATACTAGAGGATAAAGTAACATAAATTAAACTCCAATTTTTTCTGAATATGATTATTTTTGCTCTTTTACTTGAAGTATCACACATTTAAATATACTTGGATGTATATATACAGGTATATATACACATGTGTATGTGTGTATGTATATATACGCACAAGTATGTACTATGTGTGTATCTGTCTGTCTACCTATCTATATATGTTCTGCTGGCAGGCTAAGTCTATGCTCAAACTGACAATCTGCTAGTTGGAAAACCCAGCAGTGGGTACTCAGAAGCTTATGCTGGAACGTTTAACTCTATGTCATAAATAAGGGAAAAGCTTGATTTTTCAAGTTCCTGGTTCCCAAAATTAGGAAAACATAAAAACTAAAGGAAAATAGACCTTCCCAGAGAAAAGTACACTGTTTAAAAATATACAAAGAATACGAATTGGCTGCCTGAAATATTGTTACATCCAGCCAAGAAACACTATTACTATTGGTCTGTAAGAGATAGCAATATTTCACTTTCCATTCACATGTTGGTTTAATGCTTCTTTGAAAAGTCTGCCTATATTTTCCATCCATATTATTAGATGATAGACGTATATAATTATCTTGCCCAATCCATACTCAATTAGGTACTTAAATATGTGAGTTTTAACTGACTGATGATGTGCATGAAGAAACAAAGTTCACACTTTCAATTTTCTGATTCCAAATATTAAGACCAAACCTGAATTTGAACAATTTAAATCATATGTCACCCATAATCAAGAGGAATATACGTTCTCACTGGTTTTCTGTTGTTCTTCTTGTTCTTGTAAATTAGAAAGTTATAGCAAAATACGGCGGAGAAAGGAATAGCATTCACCCATATTTCTATGACTCAAAATTTATCATTAATTTCATACACCTGCTTATTCTAGGCACACATTGTTAAAACAGTTATGAAAGTTAGATGCGAACACACTCCCCTTTAAAAGAAACCTTAGAACATTACAGGAAAAGCTAATCGCTCTTTCCCCACCATCCTCAGTCCTATCACTCCCATCTACTTTCAATTTTTTTCTCCCCCCTCCAAAAGGACCAGCTATAATCACTTTTGTATGTAGTCTTACAGTCCTTTAAAAATAATGTTTTCACATCTACCCATGTTCATAGGAAATACACCGTATTGATTTTTGTGTTTTTCAAGTTTAGATTTTACTCCACCAGAGCATTAGTCTTCAAAGAAGTCTTCAGAAAAGATCATCTCAATAGATGCAGGAAAAGCACCTGATACAAAATAATATCTCTTATTTCATTAAGTTAAAAAAAAAAACTTTCAGCAAACTAGGAAGAAAAGTGATTTTTTTAAGCTGAAAAGAGAAATCAACAAAAATCCTACAGTGAAAAGTGTATTTAATGGTGAAACATTAGAATACATTTCAAAGTTAGGAACAAGCAGCTGTCAACACGTCTGTTCAATATATTCAGGCCAGTGCAGTAAGACACACAAAGTCAGTCAAAGGCATAAAGGTTGGGGAGGAAGAAATAAATTTACCATATTCATACTAGTATGATTTTGTGTTCACGAAAATCCAAGAGAATCTATAGACACAGTTAGAACTAATAAAGAGGTTTAGCAAATTTTCTGGATGTTAATAGGATACATAGAATTATTTACGTTCTTTTGCACTAGCAGCAATGCTTAAAAATGTTATTTTTTGAAATGTCATTTTAAATGATAATCCGAACTATAACATATCAAGAAAAAAATCAAAAGTGTGTGATAACTTTGTGGAAGAAATTAGAAAATATATATACAATATTTTTTATATTAAAAACAAAAAAATATATAAAAGATGACCTAAATAATAGGAAACATATATAAAATTAATTAATGGGAAGATACAATTATAAAAGTGATCACTTTGCTCCTAGTTATCTATAAATTCAGCATAACATGAATGAAAATTTTAACAGGTTTTAATGGTACTTGAAAAAAGGCTCTTAAAATTCATCTAAAGTATCAAAAAGTCTGACATACCCTAGCCAAATCTGAAATAAAAGTAGGTGAATGCACTAGTCTTACTAAAAACCAGGTCTTATTTTAAAGCTGTACTAAGATAGTAAGTTGTTCATGGATATAAACTAGACCAATGACACAGAGTAGATATCCCGGAAATAGAGTCATACCAGAAGGAACCAACACACACACACATATATATGGAAATACATATATATGTACATACATATATATGGCAATAAAAAATTAAGAGAGTATTTAAAAATGGGCTGAGACAATTGGTTATCTTTATGGAAGAAAATTTTAAGACATAGATCACACTATAAACAAAATAAGCCCCCAGAGCATTAAAGACAAATATGAAAACTGAAACTAACTTTTAAAAGAGAATATAGAGGAATATGGGTCAGGATAGGGAAGGACTCAAACAAAACACAGTGTTAACCTTAAAGGTAAGGACCGACAAGTCTGTATATTAGATTTTTAAACTTCTGTACCATAAGCAAAGTGGAAAATTAGCCACAGACTATGACTAACATTTGCAATACATATAACTGAATAATTTTCAGACTATATAAAGAATCCCTAAATATAAATTAGAAATGAAGAACCAATAGGAAAAATATGAATTTAAAAAATCACAGAAAACAAAATGACCAATAAACATTTTAAAAAATGCTCACTTGAAATAAGAGACACGCAAGCTAAAGCCATAATGCAATAACATTTGCTCTAGTCAGCTATCTGCTTTCAGATCTATTTTCCTCTCTTCCTCTACTCTTTTTATAGGACAAGTAACTCATGGCTTCCAGGTAAGTTTAGCCAGTGAGAGGCACTAGGGGGAGATTAGAGGACAGGAGGATAGAGAGCCTGGCATTTCTCTCCTCTTCCCTCTGCTTCCTGTAGGAGCTCTGGCAGCCTCTGGGAGCCTCTGGAGACTCCCAGGTCCTGTCTCCCACCCCAGTTTTAGTTTCTGATAGGGGCCCCAGCCTCTAGTCTCTGGTAACACCACCTTCACCATTTATCTCTCCAGCCCTAGGGTTGGCAGTGGCTTCCTACTATTGTGGGTGCTTTGTCACCATACTATTTAGCTTCTCAGCTGTTCCATCAACTGTCTAGTCAAGTCCTTGTATTAAATTTCCTCTACTGAAAAACCTAGAGTGTTCCTGGTGGGACTTTGACCATTTCACACTCATTAGATTGACACACACTGAAATGTCTGAAAATACTATGTGCTGACAAAGATATAGAGCAACATGAACCTCCATATACAGCTAGTAGGAATGTAAACTGATGAGACCACTTTGGAAAGAAGGTGGCAATATTTAGTAAAATTGGAAATGGGTGTTTCCTGCGGCTTAGCAATCGCTAATACATACCCTATTGAAACTTTCTCTCATTTTCACAAGAAAGTGAGTAAAATGATACTACACCATTATTTATAGTAGTAAAATTTTTACAATATATATAAATATCTATTAACAGAAGAAAGTGTTAAAATACAGTATGCTCACAGAATGAAATACTATTGAATAGTTAAAAAGTATCAACTATAGCTTCCTGTATCAACATGGATAAATCACCAAAGCATAATGCTGAGTAAAAAGTAATGCAGAATTATATATATTTATAGCACAATGCCACTTATAGTTATAAAAATATCAATCCTGTGTATTCTTTAAGGATAGACACAAATGTAGTAAAACTATTAAAAAACAGACATACGTACGAGTGGTAAACACCAAATTCAAGATACTTGTTCCCTTTGGAAGGAAAGAGGGGAATGGGACTGGAGACTGGTATACATGGAAAACCAACATATCTGTAAGGTTTTATTTCTTAAAAATATCCTATGCAAATTTGGCCAAAGTCATATTTGATAAAGCTGGGTGGAAGGCACATAGGTGTTTGCTATGTAATTCTCCACACTCTTTGGTATCACTGAAGCATTTAATTTAATTTTTAAAAAGAACTTTCTAAAAATAAGTAGCTTTATTAATGTAGATGGCCCAATAATGGATAACTAATCATGACCCCCAGAGTTATGTTGAGTAGAAACTGTTGGGAACTGATAACAGATTCTCTAGAAAACCTACCTAATTTCCTCCCAAAGGAAAGTCATGTTTTATACACACTCACCCCCATTTATCTTCAAAACAATACTTTTTCCGTGTTCATCATCATCAACCATGTCAGCCTGCTGAGGCCCATTCCTGAATGAATGGTGCTTCAAAACGCTCTCAGCCATTTTCCGCAACATTGTCTATCACTGCCAGCCTCCCTATGTCCACTACGGTAAATTCCTCTCCGTGATGTGCAGTCCATCTGCCTCAACACTCACACGGAGTTTTTCATTTAGTCTTGAAATTTAGCCAAGTTGCTTGGCTTCATTTCACTTGCTTTTGCTTTCCTTTATTGGTTATTGAAGGCATTTGTTATGGTCCAGTGCTGTGCATTTTCACACTTCTCATCACTCCACTGTAATGTATGTCTAGTTTACTAATCTTGGACCAGCTGCAGTGTCGGGAACCTCTTTGTATCTTCAGGTATCCCAGGATCTCCCTCACGTCTGAGCACCTGCACATGCTCCCTCTTGGTGTGGAACACTCTTGCCCTCTAACCCTTACCTCCCTGCTAACTTCTCAATCCCTTAAACCCCAGCTTAATCCCTTCCTCCTGGAAACATCCCCAGATCCTTGTGACTGGCATCCTCTACTTGCTCTGCCATTACATTCAACACATAATATCATAATCACAATATCATAATCACTCTCACCTGCCAAAGTTAAGCTCTATTCAGCCCGGGAACGTGGCTATATCATTCATCACACACTAACTGTCAAGAACAAAGCCTGGCATATAGTAGACATTCAATAAATATTTCATGAAAAAATGAAGTAAATCAAGTCAGACTAATTGTCTACCCAGGAAGTCATTCCTTTTCTGATGAGGGGTATAGTTTGTATTCATGAAGTCAAAGTTCCCCCAACAGCTCCAAGTTACTACCAAGTTGCTTGGTAACTCATTATAGATCAACCTTCCAAGTGTTTACCCAGTTTTCTGCAGGACTTTCTCTTTAAAAAAAAAATTACATTTCTGGGCTCACAAATTCCATTAGGTTATATCATACTGTGTAGAGTTTGAGTTATTTGTTTTAACATCCTTCTTTCAAGCCTATCGTGTTTAAATCTAAAATATTTGCAATGATATTCCTTCACTTTCTTTCATCCAGGTAAAAGTAATACAGAAGGTTTTTTAGTTCCACAGCAAAATGAAGGAAGAAATAATGGAGACTGGAGAGAAAATGTACCAGTGAAGTAAAAGTACTCTTAGAAGGCAAATCAGACACAACTAGTTCACACACCCAAACTCTGGCATTTGTGTATCAGCGATGATCATGGATTATTGCCCCATTCTATTAGCCTTTTAGGGATTTTTGTCTTTACTAAACCTCAAAAAACAACATGCAAATGTGAGTGCAGAAAAGGGAATTCTTACTAATGAAGCTTGTATGATAACGTTCTTCTCATGCCAGTTTACACTATTCTTTTGGTTTGCTTATGCAGTAGCAGCTGGGAGCAATATGTCTTTCAAATTATCACAAGATTTAATGGTATAATGTGATCCAAAGGCATGCAGAATTAGTTACACCAAGAGAAAAGCAACAAACAAGAGTATAAACCAGTTCTAATCTACTATAATCGTACCAATTTTTTACTGTATGAATATTTTGTAGAACACATATGTATTTGCATATTGTGTGTATAGATATATTTCATTTTTATCTAATTCATTTTATGTATTATATATGACATTTAAATTAATGTGGATCATGTATTTCAGAGATGGGTATATTTTACATTTACTCTTAGAATATAAGCTGGTTCTTCCCTGGGAAACTTTTCTTGACATTTCTATAATAGATTTGTTTTTAAATATTTTAAGGGAACTTTTAAAAAACATTTTTGCTTAGCTGAAGATAGAAAATCTCCAAGGGTTCCATGTTTTAATTTTATAAAATGTTTAAAATGTTATAAGTAAACCAGAAAGCATTCTCCCCAAACAAGCATTAGGAGATTCTTTGACAATGCCCATCAGAGCATGCCAACCAATATGTTTCAATATACTTATTCCTGATCTAAGCACTTTACATCTCTGTTCTGAAGAGCTTTAAATTATACTTTTAAGCAGGGCATATTGCTATGAATTTCAAGAAGATAAGTTAATGTTTATACATTTTAAATGTCTCCTGTAATGCAGTTGCTTGTGCATGCAGCTAATGGCAGAATAGGGTGTGTGGAACCCTGGGATACTGTGTTTTGCAAATGAGACTTCAGCAGAGTGTACCAGGCAAATATCTTCACTGTGTCATGTTTTGTTTTTGTTTTTTTTTCCTGAAACCAATGCACTGATCTCAAAAAAACAGTGCTCAGAGTATGACTCTAGCTGGCTGCGGACAAAACTTTGGGTGATGGCAGCTAATAAAACTTGTAGACTTAAACGTTTAAGGACTACAAACCATATCCCCTTTTTCCCCAGCCCTGCCCTCACCCACCTTGCCAAAGATCACTACCTTCTTTTCTATCATAAAAAGGCAAGCCAGTATGTCTTCCATTCAAACACATGTTTAAGGAGAGGGGGAAGATGGCGGAAGAGTAAGACACGGAGATCACCTTCCTCCCCACAGATACATCAGAAATACATCTACACGTGGAACAACTCCTACAGAACACCTACTGAACACTGGCAAAAAACCTCAGACCTCCAAAAAGGCAAGAAACCCCCCCACGTACCTGGGTAGGGCAAAAGAAAAAAGAATAAACAGAGACAAAAGGATAGGGACGGGACCTGCACCAGTGGGAGGGAGCCGTGAAGGAGGAAAGGTCTCCACACACTAGGAGCCCCTTCGCAGGTGGAGACTGCGGGTGGCGGAGCGGGGAGCTTCGGAGCCGCGGAGGACAGCACAGCAACAGGGGTGCGGAGGGCAAAGCGGGGAGATTCCCGCACAGAGGATTGGGGCCGACCGGCACTCACCAGCCCGAGAGGCTTGTCTGCTCACCCGCCGGGGCGGGTGGGTCTGTGAGCTGAGGCTCGGGCTTCGGTCGGTTCCCAGGGAGAGGACTGGGGTTGGCGGCGTGAACACAGCCTGCAGGGGGTTAGTGCACCACGGCTGGCCGGGAGGGAGTCCGGGGAAGAGTCTGGACCTGCCGAAGAGGCAAGAGACTTTTTCTTCCCTCTTTGTTTCCTGGTGCGCAAGGAGCGGGGATTAAGAGCGCTGCTTAAAGGAGTTCCACAGACGGTTGTGAGCTGCGGCTAAAAGCACGGACCCCAGAGACGGGCATGAGACGCTAAGGCTGCTGCTGCTGCCACCAAGAAGTCTGTGTGCGAGCACAGGTCACTATCCACACCCCGCTTCCGGGGAGCCTGTGCAGCCCGCCACTGCCAGGATTCCGGGATCCAGGGACAACTTCCCTGGGAGAACGCACTGCGTGCCTCAGGCTGGTGCAACATCACGCCGGCCTCTACCACTGCAGGCTCGCCCTGCACTACATACCCCTCCTTCCCCACGGCCTGAGTGAGAAAGAGACCCTGAATCAGTGGCTCCTTTAACCCTGTCCAGTCTGAGCAAAGAACAGACGCCATCAGGCGACCTACACGCAGAGGCTGGGCCAAATCCAATGCTGAGCCCCGAGAGCTGTGCGAACAAAAAAGAGAAAGGGAAATCTCTCCCACCAGCCTCAGGAGCAGCGGATTAAATCTCCAAAATCAACTTGATGTACCCTGCATCTGTGGAATACCTGAATAGACAACAAAACATCCCAAATTGAGGAGGTGGACTTTGAGAACAAGATTTATGATTTTTTCCCCTTTTCCTCTTTTTGTGAGTGTGTATGTGTATGCTTCTGTGTGAGATTTTGTCTGCAGAGCTTTGCTTTCACCATTTGCCCTAGAGTTCTATCCGTCCGTTTTTTTGTTTTTTTCTACTTAAAAAAAATTTTTTTTCTTAATAATTATTTTTTATTTTAATAACTTTATTTTATTTTATCTTCCTTTATTTTATTTTATTTTATCCTCTTCCTTTCTTTCTACTATTTCTACCTTTTATTCTCAGCCATATGGATGAAAGGCTCTTGATGCTGCAGCCAGGAGTCAGTGCTGTGCCTCTGAGGTAGGAGAGCCAACTTCAGGACACTGGTCCACAAGAGACCTCCCAGCTCCATGTAATATCAAACGGTGAAAATCTCCCAAAGATCTCCATCTCAACACCAACACCCAGTTTCACTCAACGACCAACAAGCTACAGTGCTGGACACCCCATGCCAAACAACTAGCAAGACAGGAACACAACCCCACCCATTAGCAGAGAGGCTGCCTAAAATCATAATAAGTCCACAGACACCCCAAAACACACCACCAGATGTGGAC
>NW_006796817.1:1505570-1535200 GCF_000442215.2 Lipotes vexillifer | reverse complement strand
CTGCAGGGGGTTAGTGCACCACGGCTGGCCGGGAGGGAGTCCGGGGAAGAGTCTGGACCTGCCGAAGAGGCAAGAGACTTTTTCTTCCCTCTTTGTTTCCTGGTGCGCAAGGAGCGGGGATTAAGAGCGCTGCTTAAAGGAGTTCCACAGACGGTTGTGAGCTGCGGCTAAAAGCACGGACCCCAGAGACGGGCATGAGACGCTAAGGCTGCTGCTGCTGCCACCAAGAAGTCTGTGTGCGAGCACAGGTCACTATCCACACCCCGCTTCCGGGGAGCCTGTGCAGCCCGCCACTGCCAGGATTCCGGGATCCAGGGACAACTTCCCTGGGAGAACGCACTGCGTGCCTCAGGCTGGTGCAACATCACGCCGGCCTCTACCACTGCAGGCTCGCCCTGCACTACATACCCCTCCTTCCCCACGGCCTGAGTGAGAAAGAGACCCTGAATCAGTGGCTCCTTTAACCCTGTCCAGTCTGAGCAAAGAACAGACGCCATCAGGCGACCTACACGCAGAGGCTGGGCCAAATCCAATGCTGAGCCCCGAGAGCTGTGCGAACAAAAAAGAGAAAGGGAAATCTCTCCCACCAGCCTCAGGAGCAGCGGATTAAATCTCCAAAATCAACTTGATGTACCCTGCATCTGTGGAATACCTGAATAGACAACAAAACATCCCAAATTGAGGAGGTGGACTTTGAGAACAAGATTTATGATTTTTTCCCCTTTTCCTCTTTTTGTGAGTGTGTATGTGTATGCTTCTGTGTGAGATTTTGTCTGCAGAGCTTTGCTTTCACCATTTGCCCTAGAGTTCTATCCGTCCGTTTTTTTGTTTTTTTCTACTTAAAAAAAATTTTTTTTCTTAATAATTATTTTTTATTTTAATAACTTTATTTTATTTTATCTTCCTTTATTTTATTTTATTTTATCCTCTTCCTTTCTTTCTACTATTTCTACCTTTTATTCTCAGCCATATGGATGAAAGGCTCTTGATGCTGCAGCCAGGAGTCAGTGCTGTGCCTCTGAGGTAGGAGAGCCAACTTCAGGACACTGGTCCACAAGAGACCTCCCAGCTCCATGTAATATCAAACGGTGAAAATCTCCCAAAGATCTCCATCTCAACACCAACACCCAGTTTCACTCAACGACCAACAAGCTACAGTGCTGGACACCCCATGCCAAACAACTAGCAAGACAGGAACACAAGCCCACACATTAGCAGAGAGGCTGCCTCAAATCATAATAAGTGCACAGACACCCCAAAACACACCACCAGACATGGACCTGCCCACCAGAAAGACAAGATCCAGCCTCATCCACCAGAACACAGGCACTGGTCCCCTCCACCAGGAAGCCTAAACAACCCACTGAACCAGCTTTAGCCACTGGGGACAGACACCAAAAACAACAGGAACTACGAACCTGCAGCCTACAAAAAGGAGATCCCAAACACAGTAAGATAAGCAAAATGAGAAGACAGAAAAACACACAGCAGATGAAGGAGCAAGGTAAAAACCCACCAGACCTAACAAATGAAGAGGAAACAGGCAGTCTACCTGAAGAAGAATTCAGAATAATGATAGTAAAGATGATCCAAAATCTTGGAAATAGAATAAACAAAATGCAAGAAACATTTAACAAGGACCTAGAAGAACTAAACATGAAACAAGCAACGATGAACAACACAATGAAAAATACTCTAGATGGGATCAATAGCAGAATAACTGAGGCAGAAGAACGGATAAGTGACCTGGAAGATAAAATAGTGGAAATAACTACTGCAGAGCAGAATAAAGAAAAAAGAATGAAAAGAACTGAGGACAGTCTCAGAGACCTCTAGGACAACATTAAACGCACCAACGTTCAAATTATAGGGGTTCCAGAAAAGGAAGAGAAAAAGAAAGGGCCTGAGAAAATATTTGAAGAGATTATAGTTGAAAACTTCCCTAACACGGGAAAGGAAATAATCAAGTCCAGGAGGTGCAGAGAGTCCCACACAGGATAAATCCAAGGAGAAACACACCAAGACACATATTAATCAAACTATCAAAAATTAAATACAAAGAAAACATATTAAAAGCAGCAAGGGAAAAATAACACACAAGGGAATCCCCATAAGGTTAACAGATGAAATTTCAGCAGAAACTCTGCAAGCCAGAAGGGACTGGCAGGACATATTTAAAGTGATGAAGGAGAAAAACCTACAACCAAGATTACTCTACCCAGGAAGGATCTCATTCAGATGTGATGGAGAAATTAAAACCTTTACAGACAAGCAAAAGCTGAGAGACTTCAGCACCACCAAACCAGCTTTAAAACAAATGCTGAAGGATCTTCTCTAGGCAAGAAACACAAGAGAAGGAAAAGACCTACAATAGCAAACCCAAACCAATTAAGAAAATGGGAATAGGAACAACATATCGATAATTACCTTAAATGTAAATGGACTAAATGCTCCCACCAAAAGACACAGATTGGCTGAATGGATACAAAAACAAGACCCATATATATGCTGTCTACAAGAGACCCACTTCAGACCTAGAGACACATACAGACTGAAAGTAAGGGGATGGAAAAAGATATTCCATGCAAATGGAAACCAAAAGAAAGCTGGAGTAGCAATTCTCATATCAGACAAAATAGACTTTAAAATAAGGACTATCAGAAGAGACAAAGAAGGACACTACATAATGATTAAGGGATCGATCCAAGAAGAAGATATAACAATTGTAAATATTTATGCACCCAACATAGGAGCACCTCAATACATAAGGCAAAAACTAACAGCCATAAAAGGGGAAATCGACAGTAACACATTCATAGTAGGGGACTTCAACACCCCACTTTCACCAATGGACAGATCATCCAAAATGAAAATAAATAAGGAAACACAAGCTTTAAATGATACATTAAACAGGATGGACTTAATTGATATTTATAGGACACTCCATCCAAAAACAACAGAATACACATTTTTCTCAAGTGCTCATGGAACATTCTCCAGGATAGATCATATCTTGGGTCACAAATCAAGCCTTGGTAAATTTAAGAAAATTGAAATTGTATCAAGTATCTTTTCCGACCACAACGCCATGAGACTAGATATCAATTATAGGAAAAGAGCTGTAAAAAATACAAACACATGGAGGCTAAACAATACACTACTTAATAACGAAGTGATCACTGAAGAAATCAAAGAGGAAATTAAAAAATACCTAGAAACAAATGACAATGGAGATACAACGACCCAAAACCTATGGGATGCAGCAAAAGCAGTTCTAAGAGGGAAGTTTATAGCAATACAAGCCCACCTTAAGAAGCAGGAAACATCTCGAATAAACAACCTAACCTTGCACCTCAAGCAATTAGAGAAAGAAGAACAAAAAACCCCCAAAGTTAGCAGAAGGAAAGAAATCATAAAGATCAGGTCAGAAATAAATGAAAACGAAATGAAGGAAATAACAGCAAAGGTCAATAAAACTAAAAGCTGGTTCTTTGAGAAGATAAACAAAATTGATAACCCATTAGCCAGACTCATCAAGAAAAAAAGGGAGAAGACTCAAATCAATAGAATCAGAAATGAAAAAGGAGAAGCAACAACTGACACTGCAGAAATACAAAGGATCATGAGGGATTACTACAAGCAACTCTATGCCAATAAAATGCACAACCTGGAAGAAATGGACAAATTCTTAGAAATGCACAACCTGCCAAGACTGAATCAGGAAGAAACAGAAAATATGAACAGACCAATCACAAGCACTGAAATTGAAACTGTGATTTAAAATCTTCCAACAAACAAAAGCCCAGGACCAGATGACTTCACAGGTGAATTCTTTCAAACATTTAGAGAAGAGCTAACACCTATCCTTCTCAAATTCTTCCAAAATATAGCAGAGGGAGGAACACTCCCAAACTCATTCTTTGAGGCCACCATCACCCTGATACCAAAACCAGGCAAGGACGTCACAAAGAAAGAAAACTACCGGCCAATATCACTGATAAGCACAGATGCAAAAATCCTCAACAGAATACTAGCAAACAGAATCCACAGCACATTAAGAGGATCATACGCCATGATCAGGTGGCATTTATTCCAGGAATGCAAGGATTCTTCAATATATGCAAATCAATCAATGTGATACACCATATTAACAAACTGAAGGAGAAAAACCATATAGTTATCTCAATAAAGGCAGAGAAAGCTTTCGACAAAATTCAACATCCATTTATGATAAAAGCCCTCCAGAAAGTAGGCACAGAGGGAACTTTCCTGAACATAAATAAAGGCCATATATGACAAACCCACAGCCAACATCGTCCTCAATGGTGAAAAACTGAAAGCATTTCCACTAAGATCAGGAACAAGACAAGGTTGCCCACTCTCACCACTCTTATTCAACATAGTTTTGGAAGTTTTAGCCACAGCAATCAGAGAAGAAAAAGAAATAAAAGGAATCCCAATCGGAAAAGAAGAAGTAAAAGTGTCACTGTTTGCAGATGACATGATACTATACATAGAGAATCCTAAAGATGCTACCAGACAACTACTAGAGCTAGTCAATGAATTTGGTAAAGTAGCAGGATACAAAATTAATGCACATAAATCACTTGAATTCCTATACACTAATGATGAAAAATCTGAAAGTGAAATCAAGAAAACACTCCCATTTACCACTGCAACAAAAAGAATAAAATATCTAGGAATAAACCTACCTAAGGAGACAGTTGACCTGTATGCAGAAAATTATAAGACACTGATGAAAGAAATTAAAGATGATACAAACAGATGGAGAGATATACCATGTTCTTGGATTGGAAGAATCAACATTGTGAAAATGACTCTACTACCCAAAGCAATCTATAGATTCAATGCAATCCCTATCAAACTACCACTGGCATTTTTCACAGAACTAGAACAAAAAATTTCACAATTTGTATGGAAACACAAAAGACCCCGAATAGCCAAAGCAATCTTGAGAACAAAAAATGGAGCTGGAGGAATCAGGCTGCCTGACTTCAGACTATACTACAAAGCTACAGTAATCAAGACAGTATGGTACTGGCACAAAAACAGAAAGATAGATCAATGGAATAGGATAGAAAGCCCAGAGATAAACCCACGCACATATGGTCACCTTATCTTTGATAAAGGTGGCAGGAATATACAGTGGAGAAAGGACAGCCTCTTCAATAAGTGGTGCTGGGAAAACTGGACAGGTACATGTAAAAGTATGAGATTAGATCACTCCCTAACACCATACACAAAAATAAGCTCAAAATGGATTAAAGACCTAAATGTAAGGCCAGAAACTATCAAACTCTTAGAGGAAAACATAGGCAGAACACTCTATGACATAAATCACAGCAAGATCCTTCTTGACCCATCTCCTAGAGTAATGGAGATAAAAACAAAAATAAACAAATGGGACCTAATGAAACTTCAAAGCTTTTGCACAGCAAAGGAAACCATAAACAAGACAAAAAGACACCCCTCAGAATGGGAGAAAATATTTGCAAATGAAGCAACTGACAAAGGATTAATCTCCAAATTTACAAGCAGCTCATGTAGCTCAATAACAAAAAAAACAAACAACCCAATCTAAAAATGGGCAGAAGTCCTAAATAGACATTTCTCCAAAGAAGGTATACAGACTGCCAACAAACACATGAAAGAATGCTCAACATCATTAATCATTAGAGAAATGCAAATCAAAACTACAATGAGATATCATCTCACAGCAGTCAGAATGACCATCATCAAAAAATCTAGAAACAAATGCGGGAGAGGGAGTGGAGAAAAGGGAACACTCTTGCACTGCTGGTGGGAATGTGAATTGGTACAGCCACTATGGAGAACAGTATGGAGGTTCCTTAAAAAACTACAAATAGAACTACCATATGACCCAGCACTCCCACTACTGGGCATATACCCTGAGAAAACCATAACTCAAGAAGAGTCATGTACCACAATGTTCATTGCAGCTCTATTTACCATAGCCAGGACATGGAAGCGACCTAAGTGTCCATCAACAGATGAATGGATAAAGAAGATGTGGCACATATATACAATGGAATATTACTCAGCCATAAAAAGAAATGAAATTGAGTTATTTGTAGTGAGGTGGATGTTATACAGAGTGAAGTAAGCCAGAAAGAGAAAGACAAATACTGTATGCTAACACATATATATGGAATCTATGGGAAAAAAAGGTCATGAAGAACCTAGGGGTAAGATGGGAATAAAGACAAAGACCTACTAGAGAATGGACTTGAGGATATGGGGAGGGGGAGGGGGAAGGGTAAGCTGGGACAAAGTGAGAGAGTGGCATGGACATATATACACTACTAAACGTAAAATAGATAGCTAGTGGGAAGCAGCCACATAGCACAGGGAGATCAGCTCAGTGCTTTGTGACCACCTAGAGGGGTGGGATAGGGAGGGTGGGAGGGAGGGAGACGCAAGAGGGAAGAGATATGGGCACATATGTATATGTATAACTGATTCACTTTGTTATAAAGCAGGAACTAACACACCATTGTAAAGCAATTATACTCCAATAAAGATGTAAAACAAACAAAAAAAACCCCCATGTTTAAACTTGTGAAATTATGATCTGTTTCTGGGGTTATCTTACATATAATTCATTGAAGATAACTTGCAGACCTATTTTCTCTTAAGGTCTCAGTAGGGCTATCTTGAAATTATATGGCTTTTTTTTAAAAAAAAAATATTTATTTTATTTTTGGCTGTGTTGGGACTTCATTGCTGTGCACGGGCTTTCTCTAGTTGCAGCGAGCGGTGGGCTACTCTTCGTTGCGGTGTGCGGGCTCTAGGCGCGTAGGCTTCAGTAGCTGTGGTACGCAGGCTCAATGGTTGTGGCATGCGGGCTCAATGTTTGTGGCTTGCGGGCTGTAAAGTACAGGCTCAGTAGTTGTGGTGCACGGGCTTAGCTGCTCCGCGGCATGTGGGATCTTCCCAGACCAGGGCTCGAACCCGTGTCCCCTGCATTGGCAGGCAGATTCGTAACCAATGCACCACCAGGGAAGCCCCCGTATGGCTTTTCAAGCATCAAAAGTAGAATGATTAAGTGTACGCAAGGTTAGGATCACAACTTACAAATCAGACAGCTCTTTGATTCAAACCTGTTTCACATCTCCTAGCTGTGCACTACTCTGCGAGTTACATAACCTCTCTGGGCCTCAGTTTCTACATAAATAGGATGGTAATGATAACAATACTTCTGGGTTCAGTTTATTGGGATGATTCAATAAAAAATTCATAGAGGCTTTTAGCAGTGTCTGGCACAGCATAAGATCTCAAAAAATGTTAGTTGCTACTGCCTGCCACTGTCTTTACTATTAATTTTGTACTACTGTGAATAAGCTTTTATTTTTCTCTACTATTGGTTCAGCACGTTGAGGTAATTGAACTCGACAGCGAGAAAAACCACCAAATACCACCTTATATTCATACAGTAGGTTCCGGTTAACAGCTCTGTTCTAACCTGACTGCATTTTGAGCCCTCTGAGGTTTTGCAAGGAAAATGAAGTCACAATATTTCATCAGTCAGGTTTCTTAGTTGCAAGGAAAAAGAGAATTAAAAGTAGACTCCGGCTGATAGAAGCAGAATAGGAGTTTATTGAAAGGATATTGGGAAATTCACAAGTTCTTAACCTGTTTGTTTTGTTTTGAGAGAGGGCCATAAAATAAACAGTTTCATGGAAAACACCCAATAAGCCCAGGAAGAGTCTTGGGGTCTAATAGATATTTGCTGTTTCTATGTTCTATTTTTATCCTTTATGAAACCATATGTAACTACGCTTCCAAAAATATGCTTCTGATGCAGTGAGTAAATTTTTTTCTTAACTTGTCTACTTAGAGAGTGACAGACGTCACCTAGGTGCTATGCTGAGTTCTACTATTCCAGCAACTGTGACTGGCTTTCTTTATTGAAAATAATCAATGGCTTTGACAGATAGAAAAGGGAGGATACTGTTGCATATTTTGATGCATCTTGACAGCATGTTTCAGAATGGCTGTGCCTGTCAGTTTCTGCTCTTTGATGTTTTTCTACCTAGGACACCAGGGAAAGTTCTTAGTGTCTTTAATACTGAAATGCCCCAAGTGTAAAGGGCAGCAGAGAACTGGAACTTGTCTGTTTTTCATCCACTGATGAATTTTATATTTTAACTCTTCATTTTAACCTGGTATAGTTTCAAAAGAGTTTTAAAATTTGGAAAGATTCATTTGGACTTGGGTGCACGCTTCCTTGGCAATAAGAAAATGTTTGGGTTGACAGCTATGTCACAGCCACACTTTATTCTCATATAATTCCAAGTGATTTTAAAACTTTATTAATGTATATTATAAATTACTAAAATTATCTGGCCTCAACAGAGAGTTAAAGGACACAGGGAATTTTCATGAAATTCATTACATGTACCCAGAATTTCCATCATTACTGCTGTCTAAATAAGTACAAACATTATTTACTAGAACCTGCTGTTTTATAAAAGGCTTTTCTTTAGAGAGAGAAGATGAGAGTCACATTTGTATCTTGTCCACACTTAAGCTGCCCTCTCTCCTCACAGCAGAAAATAGTCTGATGTGCTAAATAATTTGAAATACCATTTCGTTAATAGGTAATTAAAATGTGTAGCTAAGGGGCCTCCTGAGACTTTCAGCTAAAGCTACACACTGTCATTTAAATGACTCCCTCTGCTCAGGCAGTTGCCAATCCAGGAGAAAGATCCTGAAACTGGATCCATGGGCAGGTAGAACTTCAAGGCCTCGGACTATCCTCCAAATTGGGTTAGCTTGGATCCTCGGTGAGGCAGAGGGACCCTCAAAACCACAGCAGGAACTTCTGCTTCTTTGAGCTGCGACCAACAATGCAAGTCAATACAAAATACAAAACACACAAAACAATGGAGTGGCTTCCCAAGACCACGGCCATCGCTTCTAGTCTTTGCAAGGGGTTTATCGCCCAGCTGGGCTGATGTAGTACCTCAGCTTCCTTGCTTAACGCCTCCTGACAACTTGCTTGACAACTCAAAGAGTTTCTGAAAATATTCTTAAACCTTTGGCATCCCTTCCTGCCCTGGGCCTCATGAATAAAACATTTATCCAGTCAGCAGCTTTGGCAGAAAGGAAAAGCCAAGTTCCATCCATCAACGTCATGGGCTGAATTTCCCAGTGATTGCAGATCCTTTAGTAACTGCTTCTTTATGATGATATTGGTAAATAGTCCAATACTGCCAGTATCTGTTTTTTTGGTAAGCCTTCTTTTTCTAGCCTGGTAACATACCACCACTATGTGAGTAGCTTAAGAACAAAAACACATTATCTCACAGTTCCGGAGACTAAAAGTCTGAGATCAAGGTATTGGCAGGGTTGGTTCCTTCTAAGGGCCGTGAGGGAGAATCTATTCTATGTCTCTTACCTAGCTTTTGGTGGTATGCCGGTAAGCTTTGACATTCCTTGGCTTCCAGAAGCATAGCTCTGATTTCTGCCTTCATTTTCACGTGGCATTCTCCCTGGGTGTATGCCTTCCAAATTTCCCCTTCTTACAAGGTCATCAGTCATATTGGATTAGGGACGCACCATACACCAGTATGACCTCAACATATTACATCTACAATGATCTGATCTCTAAATAAGGTCACATTCTGAGGTACTGGGGCCTAGGGCTTCAACATATAAATTTTGGGAGGTCACAAATTCAACTTACACCTTTTCCAAAGTCTTTTTTTCCCAACATCCCATTGATTGCGTGGAGATCAACCAAATCTACTCCGAAAAGACTAATAAGGATTTGTTTTCCTTAAACAGGCCAAATAAAGTCTGGGGTTCATATATAGAATCTGATTCACTTGCCATAAGAATCGATTTATTATCATGCTGTTTTGTGAGGCCAAAGAGTAAAGCAATTTTGGTGGAAAGTAAAGTCAGTCATGTAAGCTTTCAAAACCCCATATTTGAATATGTAGAAAATACAATTTCTTCTCAGATTTCTACAGAAGACAGACATAAAACTAAAAACTTTTCAGAATTGGGGTTGGAGTGGTAAAAGGGGAAGCACTAGCTTATTCCATGAAGAGTCACAGGATCCATAGAATTATTAATAATCCTAGATGAGTTTACTAGCTAGTAAACCAAGATAGTATCATATTTTCAGATTTCCTTATGCACCAGGTCCCCTCTAAATACTCAAACATACAAAAAGAAAATATGTCCTCAATGAGCACAGAGAATCCATCTTGATCCTAAAGAATAAAGTTGATTCATGGTGAAGACAATTTCACTCAACAGGTTCTAATTTTATATTAGCTCTGAAAAAAATTTCCTAGTCTATCCAGAATAAAAATACACTTCTGATAGCCTCTTCCATGACGTTAATCTCAGCGTAGATGTATATTTTTTTCACATACCCACAAAGTAAATATATGTGGTGAGTATATCACTACAAATTTGAGATGCTTTAGCATGAGCTTCTGTGTACAAATGCAAAGAAAATACAATTCAGTTCAATAAAAAAATGAATCAAATTGAGGAGAAAAACTTCTTAGTGATGTATAGACAAAATAACATCACAGAGTTCACTTCTCTTGAAGGCGTGTTGCCTCAGTTTGTATGTAGCCAGGCGCCACCTCATTATGTACACCCTCCAATTCTCATGCACACTCTCTCTCTCTCTCTCCCTTCCTCCTCCCCTTCACTCACACACACACACACACACACACACACACTCACACACACACACAGAGCCATAGGCTTTTCCCATAAAGAATAACCAAATCCAAACAAACCCCTCTGACTAAGCTTCCCTTCTGTCATTTTCTCCTAATCCCAGCAAAGCTACTAGGAAAATAAAACCCTTCCACAACATAATTCTTTTATATACCTGCAGTGGATCCTATTAATGAAACATTTTAAGAATTTGTATGACTGTTAATTCTGCCCTGAAGATCCATCAGTGGACATCGGTTTGTAAACATCACTGGAGCTCCTTCAGAGTCCCGGGCACTCCCTCTCACCCACAGTACTCTCAGTGTAAGTATGGAGAGAAAACATTTTTGTGCTTGCTTTTGTTATATTTGCTTAAGAAGAAAAGAAGCATCTCCTTAAATAATGTTTGGTTTTACTTTTATAAAACACTCTCTCAATCACATTTGACTAACTCTCTCCAGTTGAAAACCATATATGGTACAGACAGCAGTATACACCTGAATACAAAAGATGTGTATGGTTATTAGAGCCATAATATAGGAAGTGGTACAATCCATCTCTTACTTGCAAAGATGCTCCTTGCCTTTCTTTTGCACGTTTTGTAGTTAGATTCAAATTATGCATCTGGGAAGCCAGAAATAACAATGACTAAGAATAATCTTCACAGAATATGCTCAGGGATTGTTTTCTTGCTCAGTTGGGGTTTTATTTCCAGGTAACTTTTCTGATGGGTGGGGAACTTTCTCAGAAGACCTTCCAGTTTGCACTCTCAACACTGCGACATTTTTATGTACCCCTTTTAATGACTCATTAATTTCATTACCACTTGATTTCCTCAGCAAGCAACAGTTGCAGCCCCAGTTCTCAGTGTCCTTGTGAAAATAAAAAGATTTAATTGTTTAAGCCCTACTTCCCAAGGCTTGCTCTTATTGTTGGTCTACAGGAAGTGGATGCAGCAAGAATTTCGCTAAGTCTTGTTACCAGTCCAACTGCCTACTGCTTCCCCTCCTCCAAGAGCTGGACCAGGGTTTCTGGAGATCACAGAGAGTTCTAAATATAGGCCATTAGCCAGTGTCAATGCAAGCTGTGGCCTGTTGCATGTACCACAGGGGTAGGAGTGCTCCATAGCGAGCTCTTGCAAATTCTCAGAGGCCAGCATAGGAGGACATGTGAACCCCTCCCAGGTTCAAAGGCCCCGATGCTCTGAAATTGGAAGATGTATTCAGCCAAGCTGGGCACTCAAAGCTCTGCTCAGAGAATAGGAAATGCCTCAGAAACCGCCACCCACCTTCCTACAGAGGCTTCCATAGGTCTGAATTGAGAAGAAATTTTGCAGATAAAGATAAAACAAACATTAGCACAGAGAAGCCTCCCCAGTTCATTGTTAACCCGTCAGAATATGTCAGGTCCCTGAAACATAAGTATATTTAATAAAAGCTACATGTGCTTTTTTCAGTGTCTCCCCAGCTTTATCCTGAGGCCAGGGGGACTAGGCCTCCTGTCACAGCAGAGAAAATGTTATATTATGGATTGGAAGAGAGCCCAGGTACGAGGAAAAGGAAGCATCCCTGTGAACTGGGGTAGTGACTCAGGGAAAGGAATGCCACTCTCTCAGTCACCCTCACTCCACCGCATCCGGCAAAGTTCTCTATACATGAGGAGGAACTACAGAAAAGCCTAGCTCTTTCCCCCTCCGTGGCTTTACTCATACTGTTCCTGGTGCCAAAACATTATTTTTCTGGCTTTCACAAGGCTGGCTCCTTCTCATGTGTCAGCTTTCAGCTCAATGCCAGCACCTTAAAAGGGTCTTTCCTCACTATTCTGTTATATAACTTATCTCTACTACTGCCCATCCCAGCAACCCTGTTCCTACCCTTCACTGATGTTATCACAGCCTCTGCTTGTCTTATTTATAATCTGCTTCTATACTGGCCCAAATGCCCCTGAGGGCAGAGACTGTGTATTGATTTTACCAGGACAACTCCTAGCACATACTAGATGCACGAGAAAGGCCAGCTGAATGTGTTCCAGAGCAGCACTGTCCAACAGAGCTTTCTGGGATGATGGAACTGATCTGGATGAGGTTCTGTCCAACATGGTAGCCACTAGCCAAATGTGGCTACTGAGCAATTGAAAGATGGCTAGTGCGAACGAGAAACTAAATTTTAAATTTAACTTAATTTTAATTAGTTTACATTTAAATAGCCACATGTAGTATTGGCTGACATATTGGAGCAGTTTTAGGACAACCCCCTCAGTCCACTGAAAGGTACACAGCTATTCCCAAGAGCGAATCTGACTCAAAGAGAAGGAGCTACCCTGACCCCGAGCTTGGTATTTTTGTGAGCTACTTAACCACACCTATGAAGCCTGGAAATGACCATTATTAACCTTAATAATGTTTTTCCTGGGTATAGAATGACATATGTTATGAAAATAGATAATGTGGATCAAATTTCCAATAAAATCAGTTACCATTTCTCTAATTCATTTTGTTGATGGACTCTGCATACATACAAAACTCAAACATCTTTAAAAACAATAAGAAAGGCAATAACTTACGCTAATTCCCAAGGATTTGTTCAACCAAAATAACAAAATGAACCAGAATAGGTGTCTTGTCGATTCAATGGGCTGTGGCCTTTGAGGGCAGAGACTGTGTCTGCTAGTCCTACGGTATGTTTATCACCAGGAACTGGACACTGCTGGCATGGAGGAGGCACTCAGTAATACTGTTTGAATGCAGAAATAAATCCTGTAGAGTCGTTCTGTTCAACTACTCAGGTTTATTTATTTTTCTCATTTTCTTTTTCAACTCACTGTACTTATTTTCTCAACTGAAACTAAAAAAGGACGGATGGGGAAAGGCAGGTTGTAAAATTAAAAGGACTAATTTTCCCATAATTCAAGTTTCTCAGATAGAGTAGCCCAAACGATAGGTCAGTATCAAGAGACTAAGAGAGCACAGGCCCAGGCGAGGTCCAGATTCTCACCATGTCCATGCGCCAAAGGCGGTTGGAGTGGGCACAGAAGGTCCCTCTGGCCAGTGTTACTTTCACCCAGCTACCAGCAAGAACAGACAACTGGCTGGCCCCAAAGGCGTGTTCTCTCCAAACAATACCATGGGAATGCCAAGGAAGGAAAAACTAGGACCCGATGTAACTGGCAAATGAGAAACCAGGCATGTTCTTCATAAACCTGATCTGAATTAGTCACACTTGAGGTTTGCAGCTCTCTCTCAAAAGACACAGATCCCACCGCCTCCTCTCACTTCTACAACAGAGAATCACATGACTTTCCTCTTTCCTTTAGGCTCCTATCTCGCAAATGGATCCAGATATAGTTCTAATTTCAAAGTGGCAGCTCCAGCAAATAATTTCCACAAGAACTAACACCCTTTCCGTTTCTTTACGCCTCTTCCTCTTCCCTCCTTTTTCTCCTTCGCTCCCCCACCCCCCATTTCTCTCCGATACAGCAGATCACAGTCAGAATTTCCTCTCTTTGATCTAGTTAGAAAAAGAGTCCCATCGCCTCAATACTGACAGCAGCTGCAGCTGGATCGCCCCAGGCCAGAAATCCTTTGGCTGCAACAAACGAACAAAAATTCTGCCTCTCCGCATTTCCCCACTGATGCCTGTCTCCTGCCTCTCAACTGGAAATCTAACTCACAGGCATTTACATCATGAGGTTTGTTTTTATAAGTTATAGCAAAAGGCAAAAATGAGCATGGTTCTCTGGCTACAGGGAAGATTTCCCGGTGCCTAATTTGTTAGGGATGACATTTCTGCTAATGCCCTTGTATTAAAACCGCATGCCCATACTTTAATTTCGCCATAATATCACATCGTGGCACTTAATAAGAGAGAGCCATCAAGAACTGTTACCGAAAAGACATTATGGAACTTTATGTGACTAAGTTGTATACTGACTCTTGGTCAGTGTTTCAAAATAGTTTCATTAAGACTATGTTGAAAAAAGAAAGAAGGGAGGGAGGGAGGGAGGGAGAGAAAAAGGAACACATGGACCCTTAGAGTAGGAACTCCTGAAAAAGAGGGAGTAACAATATATTTGTTATTCATGCTGCAATTTATCATCCATTCCATTTGGCTCTGCATCATTCTTTTAAATGAATAATATGAAATCTCTTGTTCCACTGGCTCAGATATTATTATGCACCAACCAACTCAGAATCCTGCTGTGTCCGAGCATCATGTTTGGGAAAACAGATGTTAACATTGAGGCCCCCTTTCTGCTAGACGACAAACTTCCACAAAGCATGAAGTAAGGTCTGTTCCAATCTGTTCAGTAGTCATGATGGGGTGTCAGAGCATCTGTGACACCTGTTGGGGTTCAGGGCGGGCTGCCCCAACATGTGCCTCAGTGGCATATTGATTTTTTTGAATTAAAGTTACTTAAGACACGGCCAGCACAAGATGGAGACTCTGACCCTCCTTTCTGTCTGCCTGAAAGCAGGAAATAAATTTCTTATGTGAAAGGTACACTCCCTGCGTCTGGAGGCAAAAAAGGACACCCTTATCTCCAGAGACAGGGAATTCAGCATCCAAGAAGCCTGTATAAACAGACCTTGTTACTTTAATTCACTACCCCAAGCCCAAACTCTGTTTAGATTCTTCACTAATTGGGCACCCAACACCTAAGTTTCTTTGTCCTGGCAGTTCCTCTTAAATGTATTGTTTCTTGGTCGAAAAAGTATAAAAGCTGCCTGTGTCAGCCACTTCCTAGGTCTCATTTCTATGAGACCTCTGTATGCACAATTAAAATTTGTTTCTTTTTCTTCTGTTAATGGGTCTTGTATAGTCTAGCCACAAAAGCTCAAGAGGGATAGAGGGAGAAATTTCCCCCTCCCCAACCCACCACATCCAAGAAAATATTAACTTCACATGTGACAGGACAGTAATGAAAATCACACGCAGAAGTTCTTTGCCTCTTTGCCTGTTTTTACATTTAATCAGAAACAGAAGAAAAAGATAAAACATGCCAGATTTTAGACATATGAGGCGCTAATTTATAGAAAACAGTATGCATAAGAAACACATGTCTTTATACTCGGATTCTGGAGAAGACAATGCGGGCATCGTAAGAAAATGCAGCAGTTAACAGAACCCCCTTTCACGTGGTAAGGACCTTCTCCAAGACCATGAAGACCATCTTCTAGACTTGGCTGGAATTGTACCACGGGTACTACAGGTATTTACAAATCCTTCAGAAGCTTTTTGGTTACAAAGGAGAGAGCAATTCTTTGCATAGCACAAGGTGGTTCTCTGTCTCTCCAATTCTCTGACCTATAGCAAAAATTACTGTCAACTGTCTGCCCAGTTGAGGGATACCGATTCTCCTGTTGCCATGGCAACACATTAGTTGTCAGGTCTCTGTGTCTCTTATACTCAATGCCTAATCTGTTCCTCCTGGCTTTTGGATTTTGACACTTCCTAAGCCTTAATTAGTTTATTTGATGGGACCTGCACATCTTATTTTTATACTAAGTAGTATTGAAATACTAAGTAGCTATTGAAAACATAGTCATCCAGAGAACAGATCACAGAGGTAAGAATCGGTGTGCTGTCAGGCCGACCAGAGATGACACAGAACGAGAGTAAAGTGGAAGGCACAGGCTCTGCCTGCTGCTCCTCAGATACTGGGGAAAATCAGAACAGTTTTTGCCATCTGTCATGTAACACAGTGTGAAAATTACGGAGCTGTTCGTTTCGACGTTTGAGGAACATTCTGCCACTGTGATTAGATCACAGTAATATTACCTAGTCACTAAAGGTTTGGATCAATGCTTTTTAATATTTTTTCTTCACAGACAATCTCTGTCTTTACTTATTTTTCAGTGGGAACGTCTGCTAAGCGATTCACTTAGAGATAAGTATTTCACACAGGTAAAGCACTCAGGATAGGAGTCACGGTACAGCTGATAACTTAGTTAAGTTCAGAAAGTTAACAACAAAAGAAAGCAAGGAACGAAGTTTCATAAAGGATTACTATCCAGAACAAACAGTTACTCTAGAGCAGCAATTCTCAAAGTGTGGTCCACAGAACCCTTGGGTGGGGTGGAAGGCTTGGGGTGCAAAGAGCCTTTTAGGGAAGCGAACAGGTCAAAACTATTGTCGTGATAAACCTAAGACGTTACTGCCTTTTTCACTCTTAACCTATACCCTGATGACACAAAAGTAAACATGGTAAAACTGCTAAGTGGCTTAACACAGAGCAAGATGATCTCTCTGCCTTTGTCTCTTTCTTTCATTCCCCTCCCCACTTCTCTCCCCTTCTCTCCCTTTTTTCTCCCTCCCTCCTTCCCTCTCTCTCTCTCTCTCTCACACACACACACACACACACACACACACACACACACACACACACCTGCACAAGTAGACGGAGGAAGAGGAAAAACAGGAAGAGGTTACGTTTCAAAATGTCCCTGCTAAGGGAGTTTTTAAAAATCAAGTCTAATAAACTGCAGCCCTTGAGTACACATCTTTTTAATATTCTGTATGACAAAATGAGAAAGTTGCATAAAACCCTTCTGTTATCACTGAAGCAGAATGGTTGTCTCAAGGAAAAGCATTTGCATGACTCTCTGAGCGGAGAGCGGAACTAACCATTTTTCTTGGTGGAACACAATTTTTATTTGAAAGAACAATGGACAAGCAATAGTACTGACACTAGAGTATTTGGCAGACATTTTTCCTAAGTTAAATAAAGCACAACTGTCATTTCCACAGAACAACTTGCAGCATAGGTTGCCAATGATGAAATGTGAGCTTCTAAGCAAAATTCACATTTTTGGAAAAATTGCATCTGTAAACTTAAAAGATCTCCAATACATAAAGATTATTTTTTCTGATAAGATAAATGGTGATATTAATGGATATAATTTTAAAATATTGTACATTGAAATGTGTCAACATTTGGAAGATCTGAGCCAATATTTTCCAAATAATCAGTGAATGATGTTACAAAATCTTTCATGGGTAAAAGACCCATTTAAAGTAAAAGAAAGATCAATAGATTGTAACATAACAAAACATAAAACATTAATTCTTTTGGTTTCAGATTTCATACTGCAACTAGCTTTAGAAAGACTACCGCTTGTCAAGTTTGGGTATATTGTCAAAGAAGAATACCCACAATTATCTAAAAGAGGACATTAAGATATCCATCTCTTTTACAGCTACACATCTGTGTGAGACCAGATTTCCTTTACACCTCAAAGGAAACAAACATATCAAAACAAATTGAATGCAGAAACAGATAAGAGACTCCATCTGTCTTCTATGAAGTTATACATTAAAAAGTTTTGCAAAACTGTAAAATAATGCCTCCCTTTTCACTAATTTCTTTTTGTTTTGGAAAATGTAGGTATTGTTCATAAAAGCATTTAGTTACTACATAACGGGTTTATTATCGTTATTTTAAAAGTAGATAAATACATAAATTAATTTTTTTTGTATTTTCAATTTATAACATAGTAAATATGTAAACAAAGCCCTCTGGAGTCCGCCATAATTTAAAAGTGTAAGGGATCTGAGACCATGAAATTCAGGACCATTATCTTAAGAGGGGACAAAGGGGAAACTGTCCAAGGTACCAACACCACAAACCAAGGACCTAGGGCACATAGGAAGGTAGGTTTTTCAAAATCCATTTCACCATCTAGGAGACAATTAAACAGCTGCTTCATGACCAGAATCTAACCTCTTATCCCCAAAGAATAGATAACAAAATCAGAGAGCCATGAAAAGACAAGCTAAGTTTAGCCCCAGGACATAGTTCTATTTTCTTGGGAAAGACATACGCTTCTCTCGCTCTCTCCTTTTTTTTTTTTTAATTTTACAAGATTTTTGTCTTCTGGGTATTTCCGTATTACCCTAAATAAGCAAGATAACATATTCCAGATTAACACAGAAAAGATACTTTGGATCACCAGAGAGTCTATAACACCAAATATTATTCATAAAAACAGAAATCAGGACAAGAGGTGACAATGCTTCACCTTTTAACAAATACCATTCCCAATACCTATAATAAAAGATTATGGTAACACTCTGATGCTGATATGTCTTATGCTATTTAAACAAAAACCATGAATCCTAATACCACTAAATGCGTGACTAATGATAGACTAGGGAATATGATACCATGTTTCCAAAAGAGACTGGCATCTTGGACCAGTGTAACCACTCCAGACCATAAGATTAAGACCCAAATCACACTAATATCAGAGGAATTTTGAGAAGCAATACATCTTGCAACACTTACGTAGAATTCAATGATTCAAACCTTCAAAAGCATAAAATATTATCACACAAGCAGAACATTTATCATCCTGGGAATGAGTGAGACCAAGTAAGTCAAAATAAGAGCTCTGTTCCGCATGTATGTTTTTCAGAATAAATCAAATAGTAACCACTCTTTAGCACGGACTATTTTGTCACCTACATCATTCAATTTTGGGAAAACTGGGTTCTTGGTTTCTTATCAGTAAATGTAAAGAAATGTTACTACTCACCTGAGTCCAAGGCCATCCAAGCAGCTGGACCACTGGATCTGCCACCTCTTCCTATCACAGAACTGTGAAATAGAATAAAACAATTATCAACATGCAGCCTGAAACCCTTCTATACTTCCCCATATGCTGTGCTTCCTCACTTCTGAAATGAATAGCAGCTCCAGGAACGGGAGACATGAGGGATGAAGCCACTTGCCATTCTCAAGAAATTGCCCTCTGGAGCTCACCTTTCTAGGGAGGAAATCAGCTTTTCTTTGCCTTTTTTCTTGGGGGGTGGAGAGGGCCCACAGGTTCATTTTGTCTTTCACAAGCTACAAAAACAGGGATGCTGACTTTATAAAGGCAGTGCCCAGGGTTGTTTGTTTGTTTGTTTTTAGAATACAAATCAATTTTATCATAGAAAGGTAAAAGCCTGAATTTTCTAAGTCTACTGAGGCTGACAATAACGGCAGCAACAAAATCTCTAACCAATTTAACTCCTTCACAAAAGTATTAAATGCTTAGGTTCTTTATTCCCCACCCCCAAAATTAGCAAAGTGAACTGACCAAGTGTTGTAAGAGTAAACACTATAAAGCACCCCACATCTTAAAAGGAGCATATCCAAACATTACTTCTTAGCTTGATGATCTTTATGGCATGGGGCAGCGTGAGTGTAAATCCCTAGGAAGGTTTAGCCAGCCCACCTGACATCTCCAGGCAACCCACCATTTTCAAATTCAACAAGAGCAGTATCATGTTTCCCAAGTATAGAACCCAATGTCCTGAAACCAGAGAACAGAAGAGCTGATAGCATCACCCCATGAGTCTCCTCTGGTGAGTTATTAAGGAATAAAATACAGTTTGGAGGGAAATGGCGAGGATCTGGTGTTGAATTTCCTCAGGTGTTAGCCGAGTCTGGGGGCTCCATGACCGGGCTTTCATTTATAGCAACAGTCTGTTCCATTGTTTTGGCCTCTTTCTTTTGTTTGTCAGCAAAAGTAGCACACATTTTAGACATTATATCAGAATCTGGTTTTGCACGCTGCATTTGCTTTGGTTTCCCACAGGATAAAAATTCTTTTAACTGTCTCAGGGTATCTGTTAATGAGACCAGTTCTTTACATAAGACAGAGACCTTCACCCTCATCTCAATGGCCAAAATAAGGAAACAAGGCACACAGGGCTCTTTTACAATTTTGTGATTCATGTTGTAGATATAAATTCTATGACTTAGTCTGATATCCCTGTTTGGGCTTAAATAGAATAAATAGAATAAATAAGACAAACTAGCTCTTAAAGAATCAACCCAGCTTAGGCTACTCTTAATAGTCTCCTTAATAGTCTCCAGTTAATTGAGTGGTCAACAAATATGTTCTGTTTAATAATTAAACCACATAACCACAACATACTGTCGATTGTTACCCTCTTCACTAAAGGATTAGATCTTTCCAAAGCTTTGGAACCAAGCAACATGAAGAATTTCAAAATCACTTTTTCTTATCCACCAACTAGACAATGGGCTCTACACGGACTTCAGTAAAAACAAAAGTTAAAAACAAATTATGCTTAATTTTTATTTCTTAATATTTCCCCTTAATTTCATTCCTCTTCGTGTTGCCTTTAATCTTATAAAATTATTATTCACAGAAAGCAAAATCCCTCCTGGACTCTTTGCTTTTCTACTTTCTTAATTCAGGACTTAAAATATGCAAGGAACTTTATTATCAGGAAGGAAAATACAATTACACCTCTCAAGTGATGGGAGGGATAGCTGTTATGTGCTTGCCACAGGGAGATTTCATCACACCCAGAATTTGCATTCAATGTCTTTTTTAATAAAGCGAGCAGCATCCCTGTTTCTGGAAGAGCTATCAGCCTTAAGGAGAAAATGGACCGTTGTTCTAGTGCACCCTGGTGAAAAGATTAACAGTTAATATATTCTTTCTGTGGGAGTTACTTCTCCTTGCACTTCCAATCTTCTTTAGTATTGTGGTAAAATACACATAATGTAAAATTTACCATTTTAACCATTTTAAAGTGAACAAGTCAGTGGCATTAATCACATTCGCAATGTTGTGCAACCATCAGCACCGTCTAGTTCCAAAAGTTTCCCATCACCCCAAAAGTAAACCCTGTACCCGCTGTGCCCACAACATCTTAAACCAGGGATTGAATGCTTAGTTTCGGATCAGAATTTCTTTAACTCCTCCCTTCTTGTCTCCAGTAGATGATCATAGTTGAAGGCATGAGCTCTGAAATCTGACTGCCTGTATTTAAATTCTGCTCCTGGCACCATCTTGAACAAATACTCATTTACTCTGAGCTTCACTGTCCTCATCTATGAAATGCAAGCAATCATAAAACCTCTTACAAGGTTCTGAGGAATAAACTGGAGCATATACAACCCACTCAGTTCTGGGCCTGGCAAGCATTAAGAGCTCAATATATATTTCAGATATTTCTTAATTTAGTTTTTCATCACAACTTCTGTGGACTAGGCACCATTCTAAATGCTGTGTAAATATGAGCTCCTTTAAAATTCTTAACAATCCCAAGAAGTAGTCACTATAACCAACTTCATTTTACAGATGAGGCAACTCAAGCACAGAGAGGTTAAGTAACTTGCCCAAGGTCACACAGCTCATAAGTGGAGAAGCCAGAATTCAGACCTCTATTGGCCATGCTCTTAACTACCATGCCATGCTGCCTCTATACTATTACTTCCAGTTATCATACTCATCCCAAAAGGCATATGGTCGTTCCTTACCATTCTTTTTCTACTTCCTGAAGCAATTTGATGCTCTCAAAACTAGAGAACATCCATGTTCCTGCCTTCTTCATACAGCATCTTAAAGTGTTTCCATGTACTCCTGCCATTACTTTTTTCATCAACGGTGTGACTTTACACAGTAGTCATTAGCTTAGATATGCCATTTTGTTTTCTCTTTTGCCCCATCGCATTATAGCATAATCCCGCAAGAAAAATTCTATTCCCTCAAATGTTTTTAATCTTCACACGTTAATTACCAGTCATCCATTTGTACTTTCCATCTGTTTATGTAGGTACACTATGCCCCCTACCCCAAGTGGCAGGCTCTGTGTGGCTTGTTAGCTCACATTACAGCAAGAATGTGCATTTAATTCTGGGTACGACTGAGAGGTTAGGACGCAGAAGAAGGGTGGGAGCTCTGCCAGGTACACTGTAGTCATGGTTCTTCAGCTCACCCTGAGGCCAGGGGCGCAGTGCAGGAAACAGCCCCAGGAACAGGGTGGAGGAGAGAGAGATTATGGGAAAACCAGCACATCAGCTTCAAAAGTCCCAATTTCACATAAAACGAGAGAGGAACCAACATCAGCTAAGCACGTGTGCACGCGAGTGTGTGGATGAGAAGCCAGTCTAACAAATTCCACTTCCAGGTACTATAAATTGTTAGCAGAGATCTGCACATTTAAACAAAGCAGGCCCACTGGGAATCCAGGGCAAGATGCTTCATCACATTAAAAAAGAAAAAAAAAAAATACAGGTTCTGATAAAATAAATTTTCCTTGAGGCACAATTGTTTTCCTTTGTACCTTCAAAAGGCTTCATATTACTTCAAGGTGTATCAAATTCAACTTCTCTCTTTTTTCTCTTTTTCTTTAATTACAAAAGTAATATATGCTTCTTGTAAAAAGTTGAAACAATACAGAAGTAGGTAGAGTAAAATAAAGTTTCCCTCTTACCATCACCACCTTCCAACCCTAGTCCCCAGAGGAAACCACTGCCAACGCTTTAGAAGAAAGCCTTCAGAGTCCTTTCCTATTTTTTTGCACACATGCAAGTATTTTTGCACATATGCAAGTGTATATGGATATGCAAATGCATGGACATACATACTCAAATACACAAAAATCTTTTATTTTTAGTAACCATAGGAAAAAAGAATAAAACAACAAGATTGCAGCAGAAATTGAAGACATTGAGTCTCCTATTAAGAGCTGCTGACACCTAGAAAATACCATTGAATTGAAAGGAATGACAGAGAAAGGATTAAAATGAACAGACCTTTTAGCTGAGAACACAAAACATCACTTAATAAATGATGTTATGTATGTCTAACGCCATACTGTGGCCAATTTACTTTGGTTAAATAACCACTCCTCCACATCAGAATTAGGTCAATAGAACCACCAGCTTTGAAGATTTATGTTAGGTGATTCCAGGAATAGAAAAATTTTATTGCATGTATTCATTGCTAGTGACACTCTTGCTTATTTGATTCGACGTTCTCCCCATTAGCTTTGCTCATGCATTTGCCCCCTTGCTTAAAAGATCCTCTCCCACCCCTATATCTTTCCTCTTTCTACCTAAACTTACTCCTGCTTCAAGCAATAGATCATTTCCTACCACCCCTGGAAAGACCTTTTCGGCACTTTGACCCAAGGAGATCTCTGCCTTCTGAGCCTTTACCTGGTGGAGCTTTTTGCTACTTGGTGATCAACCGACGATGCTACGTGCTAGTTTGACTTTGTCCATAACTAGACTGTAATTCCGAGTAAGGGTATCTCAGGCACTTGCAGGCTACCTGGCATGATACACCTAGTATGCATTAAGAGAATCTTTGATGAGAAATTTATTTCAATTACTATGGACTATGGCCAGATATTGATCAGTGTTCATGGTTTAAACTTCAAGTAAGAAATCAAAGACAATTTCCCCAAAGCTTATAAGTCCTGAATTCTAGGATAAAGAAAGTTAGCATGCTAACCAGGGTTTCTTAGCTCGGGGCCCCTCAGTGTATTCCAGAGGGTCATTAAGCCCTCTGAGATTATGAGCAACAGTGGGTGTGTGTTTCCATGTGCATAGGGGCTGGGGGTAGGGGAGGAAGTCCATGGTTTTCATCAGATGTGCCACAGAGCCTGTGCCTTGAAAGGGTGAAGAAACATTATTTAGGTCACACAGCAGACACAAAGAGAAGTGTTTGGGTAGGGGGTGGCATTTGTGTAGCAGTGTGGGGCTTGGATAACACAAAAGGTGCTGCCTCTTCCCATAGATGGAAGAGCTTCTAAGGAGCATTTGTTTCCACCCCTCCATTTCAACCAGCTGTTCAAATGCTTGACATTAATAAACTATCTGCCTTTTGATATTATTCAGTGAGTTGAAAAATATCCAGTCATGACCATAAACTCCCTTTATGGCAGGAGATTGTAGCAGGGAGGGTTGTAATGAGAAAAGTGCCTCAGGCCAGAGAGGGCTTACGTAAAAATGAGACCTGCACCTTAATGATCTCAAACCTCGGTACACCATTCCACATTCAGCTAAACACACACTCATAATACTGCAAAGTCCTCTTTCTGTCGGTATGTGCTTATGCATAACTGATAAGAATGATCTCTATAATAAAACATAGCTCTGAGAACCCATGTATAACCCTTTAGCTCCTTAGAGGATATTCGTAAGAATGATTCTAGAGCACAATACCCAAGCCAAAGAGAAGTCTGGTGAGTGGAGCTCATTATTTCTGAAACTTGTCATGTCCCACAGCAGAAAAAAAAAAAAAGAAAACACGTCATTTGCCCTGACTTAAATTAGAACTGGTTTCCCACTGAGTAGTGTGTTGAATCTTTGGCAGAATAACAGATGATGCCTTAGACAATTACACATTCATATTGGGATGAGAATGAACCCAGCAGTATTTAGACACATCTCAATTTCAAATGATGGAAGCAATGACCCCTTTATAAGACTGGAAGCAAAGTCTATAGTTCCTGGGAATCAGGATATCTGGGTTTTAGTCCTGAGCCTGCCATTAATAGGTGTGTGACCTTGGACAAATGAGTTAGTCAGATTTTCCTCATTTGTAAAATGAGGGGGGTGGATTCCGTCTCTTCTCAGCTCCCTTCCAGCTCTCATTCTAAAGCTTATGTATCATTCTGAAGGCAATGAATGGAGAGATTCTTGACTGGATGAAAAAAAGAGGAAAAAGATTTATCTTGCTTTACAACAGGAATTCTTGAAAACTCATGCTAGATTATGGGTCTGCAAAATGGGTCCCATTGTTCTATTAGATATATAAATAGGCTGTCTTAGATAGTTTACTACTTAACATTCAAACTTCAGGTTTTCTGATCCCAGCCTCTCTCTGGAGATAAATGCTATCTAAGCAAACACCTAAGTACAATGGGGTCAACATCTAATTGCTCATTTCGGATGGCCTTATATCAAGTTTTCTGAAGTCTGGTTTACCCAGGACCAAAGCTCTCTTTAAAGAGCTTCTCTTTTCGTTGAACAACTCTTATTGCTCACTCAAAGTAAACTATGGTGCAGCCAGAGGTACTCTTACTTTGACTCAAGATTAAGAAACAAACAAACAAGCAAACCAAAAAACTAATGGGTGACTTTCCATCCCTATCAATCACGCACACCCACAATAACCCTTATCTTTATTGTTAAAATTGTAAATTTTGTGTTAGGTATATTTTGCCACTATTAAAAAGAAAACCTTGGATTGGAAGAAGGTAAAGAGTGTGAACCAGCACAGCAATAAGAAAGAATTTGGGGCAGGGGCTAAGGTAAGAGAAGGCAATGTCATGGATTAGGGTGGGGCTAGTTAAAATAAATCATCTTAACACTCTTAAGTCTTTCACTCCTTGGACGTGGGATGTCTTTCCATTTATTCATATCTTTTCAAATTTCTTTCAGCTATATTTCGTAGTTGTCAGCCCAATTCAATCTTGGCAGAGTAGCTAGAGGGAGCTTTTAAACTTGTCAATGAAATCATATAACTTCTCTGCCTAAAGCACACAGGACCATGGCGGTGTTGTAAATACACCAACACCCACGAGGCCCTGTTCAACCCAGACCCTGCACCTACTTCTCCAACAGTATCCCAATGACAACTATCCCTCATTCCCCACTCTCCAGCCAGCATGCTTTGCTTTCAGTTTCTAGAAACTGTCAAACTTTTTTCCACCTCGGAGTTTTTATATACGTGATTTCTGCTGCCTGGAACACTTCTCCCCTTGTGGCTTTCTCTCATCTTTCAGGTTTAATATAAATATAACCTCCTCATTCTAAGAGGCCACCCCGAATGGTCCTTGGCATTTAGGTCCACCCATCCTATCATGATCGCTGCTCCCCCTTTTATGACCTTCAGAGCACTTAGTTCACTGCGCAGCTATGTCTTTGACTGCTCTTTTCTCTGATGATTCTCCAGCTCCCCCAAGGTCAGAGTCCTGGCTGTCTTATTTACCCTGTATCTCCATGCCTGGCACATTGTTGACCTGCAGTGAATAATTATTGAATGAAAGCAAACAGTGTTGTCTATCACACACAGGCAAAGAAGTCTTATCAAGAAGGTCAGCACAAAACAAGAATACCCTACAGTAGATGGATGATGGGTTCAGACATACCAAACTCAGCTGAACCATATCCACTTTGGGCCTACAAATTCGGTGATCTGGCGAACAGATCTTGCCGAAAGAAGGAACACTTTGAATGGTACATTATTAAAACTATTTTTTTTAAAGATTCCTGGGTCCAATGTGATAGCTCATTTTACAGCTTTGCAACACTGTACTTAATAATAGTGAAGAACAAAGAGTTATTCCATGCACAGAGTGTTCAAGACAAAATACTTCCAGAGGCTCTGGTAACGCTTCTACTGACATTCATAGCTGGTGATAATGTATTGGGTTGGCCAAAAAGATCGTTGGGGTTTTTCCGTAAGATCTTAAAGCCAACCCAATATATCACACCAGCTCCATTCAAGACAATTTACCAACACCGCTGCCATCAGAACACCCATTGAGAGTGACATTAATCACAGCTGCAGTGGGGCTGCAAAGTAAGTCACCAGTGTGTCTGCTTCATGGAGAACAGGGAATGAAAGTGGCTCCCAGGTAGGAGGTGTTCCATGCTGAAGCATTTGTACAGCTAAAGCAGGAAGTTATCAGTAGAATCCCTAGAATTTTCTCTAAGAAACTGCTTCCAAACTAGAAGCACCATCAGGAAACAGAACAGCCTGGGGGTCAGCAGCACTGACTTGGGAATCAGAGCTTGTTTCAAGCCTTGCTCTGCTAACCATGAGGACAGGGTGACCTTGGGTAAATCACTTCTCTGAACCACACTTTGCTTATCTGTGAAACGAGGCCCAAAGATGAGCTACAATATACACTGAGTAAGAACATGGGTTCTGCAAACAAACTGCTTAGGTTTGACTTTGCCTCTTACTAGCCGCATGCTGAGGGCAAGTTGGACAAGTCTCTCTCTCCCTGGGCCTCAATTTCCTCACTGATAGAGCAGGGACAATAATAGTACGCCGCCATGAGTATTAAAAGGTGATACAATCCTTAAAAGCATGCAACTCAGTACGTAGAACATCAGAAGAAAGGCCCAGGAAATGGCCTTATTGGAGTATAATTGCTTTACAATGGTGTGTTAGTTTCTGCTGTATAACAAAGTTAATCAGTTATACATATACATAGGTTCCCATATCTCTGCCCTCTTGCGTCTCCCTCCCTCCCGCCCTCCCTATCCGACCCCTCTAGGTGGACACAAAGCACCGAGCTGATCTCCCTGTGCTATGCGGCTGCTTCCCACTAGCTATCTGTTTTACGTTTGGTAGTGTATATATGTCCATGCCACTCTCTCACTTTGTCCCAGCTTACCCTTCCCCGTCTCCATATCCTCAAGTCCATTCTCTGGTAGGTCTGTGTCTTTATTCCCATCTTACCCTAGGTTCTTCATGACCTTTTATTTTTTCTTAGATTCCATATATATGTGTTAGCATACGGTATTTGTCTTTCTCTTTCTGACTTACTTCACACTGTATGACAGACTCTAGGTCCATCCACCTCACTACAAATAACTCAGTTTCATTTCTTTTTATGGCTGAGTAATATTCCATTGTATATATGTGCCACATCTTCTTTATCCATTCATCTGATGATGGACTCTTAGGTTGCTTCCATGTCCTGGCTATTGTAAATAGAGCTGCAATGAACATTTTGGTACATGACTCTTTTTGAATTATGGTTTTCTCAGGGTATATGCCCAGTAGTGGGATTGCTGGGTCATATGGTGTGGAGAAAAGGGAACACTCTTGCACTGCTGGTGGGAATGTGAATTGGTACAGCCACTATGGAGAACAGTATGGAGGTTCCTTAAAAAAACCACACCTAAGATTTTGATTCAATTCCAGTTCACACACTTCAAATAGCCTCTGCCTTTGGGTACTAGAGTGCTGTTTAAATCAGACTGCCTGGGGGTCCTGACCTACCAATATCCACTCCTCTGGGGGCCTCCTTGACATACTGCTGCTCCCACGGGACAACGGCAGAATACCTACAAGTCATACACATCTCCACTCTTTCTCTGGAGGTTCTTCTCAAGTTAATCTTCCACTCTTTTTTTTTTTTTTTTTTTGGCGGTTCGCGGGCCTCTCCCTGTTGTGGCCTCTCCCGTTGCGGAGCACAGGCTCCGGACGCGCAGGCTCAGCGGCCATGGCTCACGGGCCCAGCCGCTCCGCGGCATGTGGGATCTTTCCGGACTGGGGCACGAACCCGTGTCCCCTGCATCGGCAGGCGGACTCTCAACCACTGCGCCACCAGGGCAGCCCTAATCTTCCACTCTTAATGACGCCACCAAATCTGGAGCCTTGCTCTCCATGCTCATGACAACCAGCTTGCCCAGGACCAAGCACAGGCAGTTTATTCCTTTGACACAAAGTCACTGAGAGGCTGGTCTATGCAGGGCCCTGTGCTGGGGGCGGGGGCTCAAGCCGTGATTGACAGGTGTGGCAGCTGTCCTCAATGAGTTCACAGTCTAGAAGGTGAAACTCCTGCGTAGTGTGGGGGTATGGGGGTGGCATGAGATGCTATGGAAGCAGACATGCGCCTGAACCAGGGGTGAGGGCTCAGATACACTTTCCAGGGAATTAATACTAAACTGGGAGCTAAAGAGGAACAGGAGATAACCAGCAACGGAATGTGAAGGGTAGCAAAGGAGGGGAGAAGACTGCTCCAGGGAAAGGAAAGAGCATGCTGGACATCCAGTGTCAACAGGGGATGTGATGCCTTCAGGGTCTTCAAAATCGGAGTGGAGTGAAACTCTAGGGCATAGGATGAGAAGCGGTCTGAAAGGACCTCCTGGTAGAGGACCTTGAAGGTGATGTTAGAGGGTTTTGACTCAGTCCTATAGAAAGCAGAGATTGGAGAAATGTTAAGCTGAGAAGTCACACAGTTCACACATTCCACCGCCTCTGAGGGCCAACTACATTCTGGTGGCAGGATCATGTCAGCAGTATCCATTAGACACCTACCTCTCGGTGCCTGCTTCTCAAGCATATGCCCAGTGCTAGGATTCTCTGGTGAATAAGGCCCTGCCTCTGCCCTCATGAGGCTCCACCC
>NW_006796817.1:1504207-1505560 GCF_000442215.2 Lipotes vexillifer | reverse complement strand
TGCTGAACTGAGATGTCTTTGCCAAAGTATCAAGATGACAGAAATGGGTGGGAGCCTTTAAGAACCAGAACTGAGTGCAGCCATGGCTCATTCACGACAGCCTCCCAGGGGGACACAGTGGGATAAGAATAGAAAAGCTGGGAGGGGCATCCCATAGGACTTTGGTCTCCATGAAGGCGACTCTGGGCTGGCAGAGGAAGAAGGTACCTGAAGGGACACTCGCTGGGTGTCCCTCGAGGTAGGGAGCAATAATGAAAGTGGGAACAAAAAATGCATGATTCTTAATTAAGAAAGGCCAGCTCACACCAAGTGCCCTGCAGCATTATTACAGAACATTTATTAGAGTTTTTCCAAAACACTCTTAAAAGATAATTAACCTAATCTGGCATGTTACAAAGTCATTTTAAATCTCCACTTGGTGAATGAAATAATATATTCAGCAGCATGTGTGTGTCAGTGATAACTCAGTTTATCAAGGGCCAGAGGAGCCCAGTCTGGAGGTGCATGCCTCTCTCTGAACCCGGGGGCTGGCAATTATCTCCTACCAGCCTTGCTACCTGCAATAGGTTTGTTTGCGATGTGGCCTGGCTTTAAAAAAATAATACCAATTTGTCTGTAGAGGCTAAACCCCCGGGCCCCTGAATCTGAGGATTTATACCGAATATAAGCAGGTTTAAAGGGGGAGGGAACAGTCCCATCCTAACCATACTGTCACTAGATATAACTAAATCAAAGATATTTTAGCTCCTTTAAGGTTTATAAAAAAGTGGGGGAGGGGGTCATTTAGTCTTTTCATTGCTATTTCATGTGTTTCAAAACTAATCCAATATTAAGAAACAAGCCATTGGGGGCCATCTAGATGCATAAATTGTAATTACAGGATTCCCTTAATTAATTTTGACAGAGGGTTTCACAACAAAGATCCCAAGCCAGTCCTATTTTTCCCAGAAAAGCACTGTGTATGGAATCTTTATTTGCAGAGCCTTCTGCTGACAATGGAGGTTTTAAAAGGCATCCTCTTTAACTCCCTTGATTACTAAAACAACAGGAACAAATAAGCACCTTCCCAGTTACATCAGGAAGTGGCACTCAAACTGTCCCAGCTGGTGTGAACGTGGCCCCAGAGGTCACCACTATTCATGAGCTTTACTTGAGATAAGATCTGGAGGCAAAAATGGAAGCTAGGGCTTCCCTGGTGGCGCAGTGGTTGAGAGTCCGCCGGCCGATGCAGGGAACACGGGTTCGTGCCCCGGGCCGGGAGGATCCCACATGCCGCGGAGCGGCTGGGCCCGTGAGCCATGGCCGCTGAGCCTGCGCGTCCGGAGCCTGTGCTCCGCAACGGGAGAGGCCACA
>NW_006796817.1:1492687-1502987 GCF_000442215.2 Lipotes vexillifer | reverse complement strand
GCTCCGCAACGGGAGAGGCCACAACAGTGAGAGACCCGCGTACCGCCAAAAAAAAAAAAAAAGGAAGCTAAATATAGAGCCACCGACTGGATTAATGGGAAAAGTAACGTATTCCAAAGAAAGTAATAAACCCGAGCCCCAGAGAGACACTGAGTCTGTTGCCCCACCATATTCAGACTCTCCTGAGTTCCTCCTGAGTGGAGCCCCCTTCATGGCTGCACTGGGGCTGGCGTGTCGTGAGCCCCCAGTAAGTGTTGCTGCACTTACATATTATTCTCAGTCTCCAGCATCTCAGCCAGGTAATATTCTCCCATCCTCTGTCATTTGATCTCAAGAGGTAAGAAATCTTTATTCATTCTCTCACAATCACTCTCGCTAAACACACAAACAAACCCACTTGCTCTACAAAAGCTTTTTACATCCTTACACCAACAGCTTTGAATTTTTACAGTCGGGGCTGGTTAATTCCATTACCCTTTCCACTCACTCACACACTCAGATGTTTGGTGACCTTGTACTGTGATAGAGCCAAATGGTCCCTGCCCTTCAAAAGCTGACAATTCTGACAGTCACACCAAAGCAGGGCCACTTGCAGGGGAACTAGGAAAGCAATTCCTGTTTGTAAGTATGTCTTTTCATTCCTAGACCTTGCATTGTCCACTTTCTGCAATTCAAATATTCCCCTTGAATGTCTTATTCTTCATTCTTTGCACAAGCAGTGGTGATGTACCATGACCTCTTCTGTTTGCTTATAAACCTCACTTGTAATGTCCCCACCTGGGCACCTCATCTCTAAGTTTGGGCTCCAGAGTTTCCAAACTCCAGTACATATGCAAGTTACATGAGGGTCTTCCTGAACCCAGTGGGACTGGGGCAGGGCCTGAGATTCTGCATTTCTAGCAAGCTCCCAGCTGTCACCATGCATCTGGTCTGCAGCCCACACTTGGAGTAGTAAGGGGCTGATTCACACTGAGAGGGCACTAAACTTCCTAGTGATTGCTCAAGTAAACATAACATCTTGTTTCCTTTTCTCCCCCTGTGGGTTTCTTGTATTCTCATTTGCAGTCTCTCTTCAGTAACACACTGATTTTGCTGGTGTTCCCCAGTCCCCATAAAAACCAACACCGCAACCCAAATTAGTTCCACATGAGAACACAGCCATAAAAGTAGACTCACTTCACTCTTTCTCCGTTCCTCATTTCAGTCATTGAAGACACACAAATTAAAAAGAGAGAGAGAGAGAGAGAGAAACAATAAAGTACCTAACGTCCTGTGTTCCCCTGTTTATCTAAAGGTGTTGATTACCTAGAGGTAATTTTTTTCTTGTAAAGTAATTTATTTTAAATGAAAGAAGGTCAAGCAGCTATTTCATTTATCACTATTACAAAGGAGTCTAACCCAGTGATGGAGAAAGGGAAGGAGAAATTAATTACAAGTCAGAAGCTGCAATAACACTCCCGGTAATTGTGACAAAAATTTTAAATTAACATTTCTGTCACTGAGAGAAGTTTGATTAATTTTACAATTGGAGATGCTATCGCCCAAATATTAGGGGGATTGGAGGACACAGCAGTTTGCAGCTTGAGATGTAGATGGCTTGTTTAAGACTCAGAAGGTATCTTCGAGGCACCTTCACACCTTATTAACAGCTCAATCAGTGCCATGCTGGAAAGAATTAGCCAAGAAACCACGGAGTAACTGGCAAACAGTGTGAAAAGAAACACAAGCACTGAGCTTCCCTGTAGCTGTAACAAAGCAGACCTTGTTTTGTGTTACAGAGTATCCTGGGCTGAGGCTGGTGCCACTGAAATCTGCCCTTCAGGAAATAAAACAAAAGAGCCCGTAGCAGATACACGTTTCCACTGGCATTTCCTTAAAGATGTTACACTGGGGTGGGATGAAGGAGGACCCCAGGCCTAAACAATAGAAATTAAGAGAAAGGAAAATGTATATTAACAACATGTTGAAAACTAGCTAAAAATGTTCTTGCAGTGATGAATTCATCAATGATCTGTGTGGTATACTGACCTCAAACTAATACAACTTTTTTTTTTTTTTTTTTTCGGTACGCGGGCCTCTCACTGTTGCGGCCTCTCTAATTGCGGAGCACAGGCTCCGGACGCGCAGGCTCAGCGGCCATGGCTCACGGGTCCAGCCGCTCCGCGGCATGTGGGATCTTCCCGGACCGGGGCCCGAACCCGTGTCCCCCGCATCGGCAGGCGGACTCTCAACCACTGCGCCACCAGGGAAGCCCTAATACAACATTTGACCCTTAGTTTAGGGCTTATTATGTTCCAGGCACATAAATTCTAAAGCTTTATCTGTACTAATTCCTTCAATCCCCAAAATGACCCTTTAAAGTAGATTCTATAATCATCCTCGTTTTATGGACACCCTTATTCTGTGGCGCAAGGAGATTAAGAAACCTATCCTAGATCGCACGCCTAGAAAGTGAGGAACAGATATTCATTTCCAAGCAACCTGGCTCCAGAACCTATAGTCTTAACCAGGGGTCAGCACACCATGTCCCGCAGGCCAAACTCAGCTTGCCACCTATGTTTGAAGTTCTACTGGAACACAGCCGCACTCACTCATTTACATCCTGTCCGTGACTGCTTTTTGCTACGACGACAGAGTTGGGTAGCTGCAGCAGAGACCGGCGGCTCATAAAGCCAAAAATGAGTACTATCTGCCTCCTGTAGAAAAGGGCACCAACTCCTGCTCTTGCCCATGATGCTATACTGCCTCTTAGAAGATGTCGACATGAACTCAAAGCATCTAGAAAAGACCAAACAGTGACAGACACCCTGGGTCACCTAAAAAGAGCAAGTGACAGGGAAATGAGAAACTAAGGGAAATGAGAAACTAATGGGATGGAAAACTTTCTTGCAAAACATATATGCTAACTTCATTTATAAAAGGCCCCAACAATGGTACAGAGTAGTACATTAGATTTTGATATAACACCTATCATTCAACTTGTGGAGGAAAGCAAGAGAGACATACAGTTTCCACCTCTCGATGCCTGTGGTCAAGGAGATGCTAGTTTCTAGCATGGATCACTGAGCCGTTGTCACGGAAGCAAACCTTGGGAGAAATGGTATTCCTTTCTTTCCACGGAGATCAAACGGAACTGCACAGCAAATCTGAGATTACTACTCACGTTGATGGTTTTCAGGTCTCTAGAGAGAGTTTGAGAATGTGTCGGTACTTTCCAAATCCCACAGGATGAAAAAAAGAAATACAGGCAAAAAAAGTACTATAACTTCCCCTAAAGTTTGAGCTTTTTAACCGCACAGATTGAGAGACAATTATTATACAATTAGAGAGAATGGGAGGGGTAAAATAAAATGGTAAGAACAATGATTATTAATAATTACTGGTGTCTGGTGTTAGCAGGTATTAACTAGCACTCAATAGAGATTTGTGGTCTAAGATGGGAGCCTTTTATTATACACGGCAGTGAAGGAGGGAAATCTGAAAGTCAGCTGAAAAGGTCAGTTTAAACACCCAAGGAACTTTTACAACAATTGTTCATCTATGTAATCAAAGGGGAAAACTCACATATTAAAAATCAGACTGAAAAGTAGAAATTGAGATAATTTCCGAATTTAAAAGAAAAATCCAGGAAATGCAAAATGCTAGATATTAAGATGTATTTAAAATTTATAGTAACTAAAACAGTTGCCTTACTCCAAGAGTAGACAGGTGGAAAAAAATAGAAGGTAATTAAATCTTAAAATATGTACATAGTCAATATAGGTAAAAGGAGGCATTTAAATCAGTGGAGGAGATATTTCATAAATGGTGGCTAGATTCCTCCCTACCACAAAAAAAAAAAAGTTAAATATATACTCCCGTTATACATCACAATTAATTCCAGGTGACTTAAACAAGTTAAAAAAATTGAATCGTATAATAACTAAAGGGGAATGTAGTTTATACTTCCTCTAATTTACTCACTTTCAGTGTGAGGTAATCAGAAAGCAAAAGAAGAGACCATGAAAAAGATTTTACAAATATTTGGCCACATGAAAATTAAATTAAAACTTTATCATTAAAATATAAAAGTCAGTCAAAAGCCTTTGAACTATATGTTATGTTAAGTAAGAGTAAGATAATAAAAAGATACCTTAATTACAGTGGACAATACATAAAATGACACTAATAAACATAAAGTAGAAAAAATATTAAAGGCAAACACACAAAAATCCAGTCAACCTAACAGGAAAACACTTGAAAATGCATAGTTATCAAAACAGTGAAAAATTTTATAAAAATTAGATACCTATTTTGATCTATCAAATTAACCAAGATCATAAACCACCACTCCACCTGCAGTGTGCTGGTGAATTTAATCCAAGGGTCCTCCTGGATCAGTGATGGATGATGTAAGCCCCTAAAAACTTTCAAATAAATGGGCAAAATTCCACTTTGAAGATTTAATCCTGAGGGAAAAAATATCACAGATGTTCAAAGAGAGTTGAATGCAAGTATAGTTCTGATAGAATAGTAGACAAAGTTAAAAAGGGAAAAAAAAACCCTCCAAATATCTAATAATAGACTATGGTTAAATAGGGTTTGGCACGTGAATCCTACGGAATAACTTTTGGTTCTAATCTCATCTTGTAAAAGAAGATTCAAAGACGAGGCAATATTCCAAACACAATGTTGAGTGAAAAGTAATAACAGTACAATGTGTACAATATGACCTGTGATTCAGAAAAAAAGAAATATATATATATTTATTTACTTATTTATTTGTATTTATTTATTTCATATTTTCTGCTTATTTATATATATTTCTAATATATATTTCACATATATAATATTTACAACAGAAAGATGAACAAACGAATGTTGTTTTTCTTCTTTGTGCTTTCCTATATTTTCTAACTTCTTTCAGAAAGCCTGAAATAATTTTGTAATCAACATTAACAAATGTATTAAATGTTAACTTCAAAAAATAATATGGAAACAGGCAAAGCTGACCACTCTCCCAGGGACTTGGTATGGGGGCAGGAGGGTTCTGGATGGCTGGAGAGAGAATCAGCTCAGCTTTAAGGACAGTGAGTTACTTGTGTCATAGGTTAATTCCATCATAGTGAGGACCATGGCCTGACTTTCCTGTAACACACTATTGCCTGGAAGAGGCAGGAAGGTAGAGAGATGCCAGCCTGATCAAATCCAGGGCTTAAGAGGGCCTGATTCAGACACAGGCCACCCCAAGAAGGGAACCATGCCCTGACATTTTCAGTGCATGGGCAGTGGCTGCCCCAAATGACCTCCTTGGAGCTACCAGTTCATCTGCTCCAGACCCCAGGATCACAGTGCCACATGTGAATCCCTGTCTGTGACTGGAAAAAAGCAAACTGACATTGCAAGACAGAAAGCATTTCATAGCGAGCACATACAGTGATGTTTTTCCTTCAAAATCCATCAAAGGTAAGGACTCCATTAGAAGTGGTGTCACCGAATCTGATTCTCTCTCCCTTTTCTAAAAGCAGCAAGAAATGTTAAAAGGCAACGTGATAGAAAGCTTTTAGTTTGGATCCGTATACACTTCATTCTTCTGAGAGGAAGTGAGTTCCACCTTTGAAGGTGTGCGCTTCATGCAGAGAAGAGCTCAATTGATTCTCTGCCACTACTCCACTTAGTCAAACGGTCTCTTTCGGCTTTGACAGGAAAGAGGAAGAATACCAGGGTATTACCTAACAGGTGATTTGGGCTCATCTGCAGAATAACAGTAAAAGAGTCCAACCCCAAACAATGCTGATACCTATAGCACAATGCCTGAAATACAGCAGAAACTCCATAAATAGATTTGAATAAACAATTCCATGACACCCACACTTTCTGGCAGGCAACTGGGATTTTGCCCTATCTTAAATTCCCTTTCTATATACTTAACTGGCCAACATGTGGGTATCTGGAATTTTACTCATTTTGAACATTCGGGAATCATTCTGTGATGTTTGGCTTTCTAGACAAGAAACACTACTCATCAACAAAAACCTTCAAGAGTCAGTGAGTTAGGTTCCCTGCTAGATTCTGCATATTCACTGGAAGGGCATGTCATTGTCACGGTGCCCATCCCACCTAACTGAACCAATCAGGAGACAGAGCCAGAGAGCAGGCATGTCTTATTGGCTGATGGGGGATTAAGTTCCAGGTTTCGTTCCTCCTAGGTCAGGGCTCCATCAGATCAACCTTTCATTCAGCTAGTCCTGAATAAGCAGAGCAGGGGGAGAAGAATATAACTCCTACTTGCATGGAAGGAACCGTTACATTGTGACTTTTTTCCTTTTATGTTGAGTTAGTTCCCTCCTCCTAGGTCATGGCCACATATGCCCAAGTAATTTGTTTAATTAATTAACGTAAATCATCTAAGTGGGGAAAATGGATTAGCCGGTATGGTGCTCTTGAACTGTATGGTTGTGAGTTAGAGCAGAAGCACCTGTCTATGTTTTCAGAATATACGTTTCTGGGCCCCCCACCCCACCCCAATGATTCTGATTTAGTCAGACTGTGATGGGCCCCATGAATCTGTATTTTTAACTAGCTCCCCCAAATGATTAAGGGAGACAGTCTGAGAAACATTCTACCTAGACCATGAGTTGCAGGGAGGCTGGCAACATCTAATTTATCCACAACATTTAGCCCAATGTTTATCATGGAGAGGTTGCCCCATAAACACTTGTAGAATGGAATTCACGTTTACTAGGGATGTTATATGTCTCTTTAAAAGACACAAACATAATCTACTCATTGGGAAGAAATGTAAGGTAAGCATTTGAAATCAACTTCCTATTGGTTTGTAACAACAATAAAATGACCTGCTTTTCTGATTTCTCTCTACTGTGATTCTGCCACCTACCATTCTCACATGCTCAGGAAAAGGTAGAAAAGACAAGGAGACTGAGGTCCCGAGAGTCATCAGCTTCCTCAAATCACACAGCCAAGATGTGTCAGAATCTACACCCTGCGCTTGTCACACTTCATCTTGGGAAGGTCATAGCAGGGACACTGGTCCGAGGAATAATCACAACCATGGGGTCCCATCCGGTTTTGGCACCACCTATGAGCTTGTGGTTTTGGGTACGTTGTAATTTCTCTAAGCCTCAATTTCCTCATCTGTGAAATGGGAAGCTGTTGCTACATTTTCCACCATGATGCTGTTAGGGGAGATAGGATCACACAGAGCAGGGTAAATGTGACAACTGTGTAATAGCGTTTTGTAAACTCCAAGAATTATATATCTAAGTCATCATTATGAGTACTATTAGTCTTTTAGTTCTGGTTTTCCAGTACTTACATTTTCCAATAATGATTTTTTAGTTTTAAACCCAAACAATTTTTGAAAACATGCACCTATATAGTTTAGTTAATTTATCCAAAAAGAAGGGAGGGAGGAAGAAAAATATCCACTCTCCTAGAAATAAGCTGTCTAAAGAGATCATGAATTGGGGCTGGTTTCTGTCTCCTGAAACTTAGTCTTCTTAATGACTACCATCTCCATCTCTTTACATCTCCTTTATTATCGCACATGCCTGAAACTAGTTCACACTGTTAAAAAAAAAAATCACCACATTCCAGTTACAGAGTCAAAAACACATGATTATCTGTAGGATGATTCAGAGTACATAACTGCACCTTCCCTGTTTTATTTGTCATGACTCTTCCCGACCTCTGACCTCCAATTGTTTGAGAAGTATGTGAATACATCCTAATGAATATACTGAATCTTAATTAGGTTAATTAGGCAGTGAGTCCTTGAAATAACAAATGCCACATGCTCTATCTTAGAAACCAGCTATTTCAATTTCATGCCATTACTAATTTTACTAGCTCCGTTTTCTCCTTGAGAGGATATAGGTTTCTGATTTGCCTTTTTCTCTCATCCTCCCAATATCATTTTTCTTTAAAGTTAAATTCTGCATGTGTAGCCAGGTCTTTATCTGGACAGAGGTAGAAAGTGAGTTGGATTAATCTAGGTCTTTGAGAGGAAGCTGGGACTTTAGTTTTAAAAGTATGGAGAGCTATCCAATCACGCTGCAACCTGACCCCAAGTGAGCTAGAGAGAGAGAGAGAGAGAGAGAGAGAGAGGAGGCCCTGCAGCGTAAGGCAGGTTCAGCAAAGTCACAGGGGAGTCTTAGAGCCAAAACTGGTAAACAACTAAGTCTCTTCTCCCAGGAATGGGCCTGCCTTAGGATCGCCAACACTTTCAGTTATTAGCTAGAAGTAGTCCGTAGGAGAAGTCTTGTTAGGAACCGAGGGTAGCTTTCAAATGGCAGTAGCTGGGACCCTCAATCAGTTATGCTTTTTGCAGTAGGAGCTCTGCAAGGAGCATTCGTACGTCCACCACAGTAGTCTCCTGTGAATTGGACATCTAATTGGAGAATTTTGGGGGGTCACTTCTCAGGTACCACACTTAATTGGCCCTATGATGGAGGAGGAAAGACAAAAAGGGAGAGAATATACAGCATTTGGAAAGGGGCTCAAGAAAATAACCTCATCGTCCAGGAATTCTTGCGGGTAGGATTTATTTGTGAACCAAAAAGTTTGTGGGACTTTTTTAAAAATAGCTTTCACTGGGAAGCCATCAGAGCTGATGAGATTCAACCCCAGAGGCAGCAAGACGTTCCAAGTTAAAACAGTAAATAATTTGATTGAGATAAAGATTAATAGCTGAAATCATGTGAATCAGTCAGAAGCACCAGAGAGCATCAATCTCCAAAGATTAATAATGGCAAAAGACAACACTGTGATAATCAGTTTCATAGTGATGGATCATGGGAGAGTTTAATGAGTGAATTTCAGGGGGAGAATTTCAATAGAGTCAACCAGACTTGGGGAAGTGCAAATCACACAGCCAAGTCTGCGAGTGGGCTGTTTGCCTGGAGGACACAGGCGGGAATACCATTTTCCCGTCTGCGTGCTAAACGCTGAAATATCACACAAATTGGTGTCAGGAGGTTGAATGGAATCTGCTGCAGCAAAACGTGACTAGAGCTGAGAAGCCGTGCTCACTACTCTAATTTAGAAGGCAGGAGAGCTGAGCTAACAGAATGTAATTGTGTCTTAATGTGCTCAAGGAGACTGAGAATCATTTGTCATTGTCTGAGGGGCACACAAACTGATGTCATTTATGGAACTGTGTCATATTTCAGAGGGTAGGGGCCCACTGTCCTCAGCTCTTATCTTTGCCAGCCTCTGCCTGCATGGCTCCAAGTATTCTAACACAATCTGCGACCCCACCAGGTAGCAGGCTCTATGGTAGTTGTGGGGAATAGCGTGACAAATGAGCCATGGTCCTGGACCTCAGAGGACTGACAGTTTAAAAAGGAGAGACGGACATGTGCATCAATTACAATAAGATGGAATTCGTTCTGGCAACAGCTCGGAAGGACAGCACGTGCTTTGGAATATGAACTTTAAAGACAGACTGGCCCACGTTCTAGCCTTCACTGTCCCACATACTGGCTGTGGGACTGCACAAGCACTTCTGAGCCTCAGTTTCCTCATTTGCCAAATGCCGAAAATCAGTTTTCACCTCTTAATTAAGCTGTTTTAAAGCTTGAATGAGCAAGTACATTCTTCACGCAATGCCTGGAATACGGTAATGTTCTAGAAATTGTAGGTAACGATTTTGTCCCATAAATTAATAACACCTTGATGGTATTATTATTGTCATACACAAAGTTAAAAGGCAATAGAATGTAAGGAGAAATGAATTGTTCCTGCAAAGAAGGATGGGAGCAGGATGTGAAATAAGAGTAGAGAAAATCTTCAAAGAGGAAGAGAGAAAGATTTGACATGGGTATGAAAAGAAAAGAGGCATTTTCCAGATTCAGAAAGGAGAAAAGTTTTCAAGGACAGAGGAACTCTTATGAGCCAAAGCAGAGAGTATGAAGATCCATGATGGTTTAAAAAATGGCAAGAATTTCAGTGTGGCTAGGGTATATTTCAGTGCAGTCCATGCGCTAAGGTAGGAAAAGCTGACTGGGTCAAGACAGTGAAAAGTTTTAGACACTATGCAAAAGGGTACAGGAGAAGCCAAATTTTTAGTTAGAGGAATTATAAAAGAAACACAACATTTCTAAAGCATGGAGACATCTTCAAAAGAAAAAGATTAGTAAAACTGTACAGAAGGAAATTTGCTATTACATAATTTACTCTACTCTGATATGTCCTTTGTCAAATCAAGTCCCTCCAAATGAAATTATATTCAGCAAAAGCATAATTAAAACAACTGTCTTAGGGCTTCCCTGGTGGCGCAGTGCTTGAGAGTCCGACTGCC
>NW_006796817.1:1459958-1492208 GCF_000442215.2 Lipotes vexillifer | reverse complement strand
CCTGGGCGTCGGGAGCCTGTGCTCCGCAACGGGAGAGGCCACGACAGCGAGAGGCCCGCATAACGCAAGAAAAAAAAAAAAAAACAACTGTCTTAGAACATGAATGTTAGTCCCAAAGACCAAGTAATATGGATAATTCTGCCAATACTGTCTGTGTGTGTAAGATCAATGACTATTACTAAGTGCCAAAGCACCTCTAACCATTCATCTTCTACCGAAGATGAAGGCTATTCATCTTCTAGCATTCAGATGCTACCCGTAATGACCACAATGAGCACTTCTAACGTACTTAGGGTTTTGTGGCTTGTGAGTTCTATTATTTATCCCCATTTTGGTGATAAGGCAACAGAGTTTCTGAGAGATGAAGTAGGCTGCCCAAGGTCCCACGGACACTAACGGGCACCTGGGCTGGGGACAGAAGGCAGCCTGACTCCAAAATGCATCATGCGGCCCCACATGTCCTTATGTCCCTCCTCTCTCTCTACCAAAAAAAAGAAAGAAAAAAAAACGAAACAAAACAGAAAGAAAAGGAAACCCAGCACTGACAATCTCTTCTGTATGCAGTAAGAGAGGCTGTAGACTCCCACTGGTTTCCACTCTATTCACACTGGGCAAATTACATTATAAATTAATCCTGATAAAACATTCAACTCTTCCCTCCCCATAAGCCAAGAAGCCTCACCGCAGTCCTGAGACCCTACCCCACAGGAAGGACCTTTGGAGAAAACTCCAGGGGCCTTGATTGCATTTGCTTTTTAATTAATCTAAGGTGTTAATTTTCAGCTGGAGGAAAGTTAAATTTTTTCCTTTTGTTAATCTAATGGCCACCGGCAACACTAGTGCTATTGCAGCAAAAGTTTGGAATAACTGTCAAGCTCCGCAGCGATACAATAAATGCAGTGGCAAATAAAACGGCTTCCCTGGAAGGCACACAAATTTACATAATTTCCGCAGATAGTCTCTGCTTCTCTCAGTGAAGAGAGAAAAAGGCTAATTTCAACCTAATCAGGCCACACTGACATCCAGGCAAATCCATTCTTTTGATCCTTTCACATTTCTTCTCTGAAAATGAGAAGGAAAAATAAACATCAAATTCTTCCAACCACAGAGAAGCACTACAGGTTTGGGGTTTGAGAAAGTTACAATGTGTTTTCCTCTCTCTGGGGAGCTATTCTGTTCCCAGGCCTTCTTTCCTCATCCCCTGTTATATAACAGTTTTATAGGCTGGGACTCTGCTTAACTAGAACAAAGACTGCTATTTGTAAAAGGAAAGAAAGTTACAGGCCACCGGATTCTACTGAAGGAAACTCAGAATATGTCATATCTGTATATCAAGTAATTTAAGGAGTGTGGAACAGAGATGCTTGCTGTGTGCAGCCACAATATGCAAAGTACATTGGGATGATAAACCAAGACGAAGCTCTTATAACCATGTCTCTTGCTCCAAAGCCCTTTATGAAGGCTTGAGACGTCCCAGAAAGGGCAACCAGGTATTGGTCAAAAGGCTGTACAGGAACTTGCATTTTAGAATCTGGGAAGGTACTGAGATAGCAGCAGAGGCACCCAAAGTTTGGCACTGACTGCAGACTTCATGAGTGTTAGTTCACCTGACACTACCATCCATCTTTTAAAAATATTTTCTTACTACTTACTTTATTTTATCCATTACTATAATTTCACATGCCAACTCACATTGACTGGTGGGAGCTACATGGACCACCATGTTTAAAAAAGATGGCGAGACTCCCTGATCTCAGTGACATATGCTTGGACATCACATAGGGGAATGGGGGCACAGGGGCCAGGGCTCTGCTCTCCATGTACCATGGGATTATTTCCAAGCTTGCCAGTGATAATATGACCTCAACCCTGAAGGGAATCTGAACTCCTAAAATATCACCTGTCTGATGGACCTACCCCCTAAACCATTTTGAACAAAGGAATATCAGTAAAACTTAAAAAAAATTCCCGAACATTTTCTTTCCAAAGAAAGTTGTTCCTCACAGTGAACCTGTCTCTTTCAAAACCTTTCCATCTTGAAAAGAAAGGGGCTTGAAAAGTTGCAGCTTTGGTTCTGAATCTATGAATGAAATACATGTTCAACTCTGTATCAAAAGAGAAGGGGAAAAGACTCATGCAGGCATCAAGGGGTTACACCTTTGGGCAGAGAAAAATTCTTTCCCAAAATGGGTTAGAAACAGTCACAATGAATTCAGCCCATCCACTTTATAATGGCTTGCATTATTAAAAACATTACTTACGCTTTTTTGCATGACAAAGAACATGAGTAATAATTTTGATAATAACTTTGTCTTTGATACACAAAGGAACTCAGTGTGAAAGTTTTTAAAATACTATCTTTGGGGCAAAACTGGAGATTAGCAACACACTGGGAAATGAGCTATTCAGTTGAGGGAGAAGTCTGCAGTATTTTTTTTTTTTTCTTTTAATTTGAAGTTTGGAACCCTAGCAGAAAGCTATTAGAATGCTTAAACAGTCAGATGTCCATTAGAATATTTGGTCAATAGAACAAGATGTCAAATTCCTGATCAGGAAAAAAAAATTTTAAATATTACATACATATGTATATACACTTATTAATATATAATATATATTATTTCTTAAAACCTGCCCCTACTATAATAGTTATTTGATCTACCAAATACATTTTGAAGATATTCAGATGGTTTGTGGTTCAGACTACACTAATTGTTTGCAGTTCAATACAATTAGTGGACAAGTAACATTTGAACTTTTATAAAGCTTGAGCTTTTATAAATATATCTTCTCCTGAATTCTTTGCCAAGTGACAACTGGCATTTATTCATTCAACAAATATATACTGAGCCTCTATTATGTCCCTGATATTGAATCTAAGGGTACAACAATAAATAAAACAGACAGCTTTCCCCACCCTTGTGGAATTTGCATGCTAGTATGATGAGGCAGATGCTGAACAATAAACAGAGGAAATACAAATAGGTTGTATGCTAGAAGATAAGTGCTATGGAAAAAAGATAAATCAGGGCAGGAGAAATCAGAGGTACCAAGGGTGGGGTATATAATCTAAATCAGGGTGGTCAGGGTTGGCCCCCCTGAGAAGGGAACATTTAATTCAAGCTTTGAAGGAGGTGAGAGAATTAACCCCACAAACCCAATGCAACCAGTGTCCAGACCCTGATCAAGATGGGGAGGCTGTGTGTGGAGGATATTTGGGGGGTTGGGGAGACCAGGACGTCTGCTTTGGTTCTGCCGGGTTCAAGAGCTACTAGACTGGTGATGACAAGAGACTTGGATATACAAGTCTGGAGTTCAGGAAGGAAAACTGGGCTGGAAATATAAATACGCATGTTCTTGGCATGGAGATGGCATGTAACACCATTAGGCTATGTGAGATCTCTAAAGAAGTCTGTGCAAATAAAAGGGAAATCAGGGTCAAGGACTATGCCCTGGTGCTTTCAACATTTCCAGCACTGGGGAAGAAAGAAAGAACAAAGGAAATGGAGGAGGTTGTGCTGTCCTGGAAGCTACCCACAGAAACTGTATCAGGGCAGAGGAAGGCTACTGACGGACAAGTCGAGACAGATGAATGTGAAAAACCGCCAGCGCACGGAGGGTCTGCTCACCAATGTAATTACGTCGGCATGGCATCTACCTCACAGACCCTTTGATTGTAAGCTTCTTATTAATCCGAAAATAGGCCACAACCCCACCTCCCCAGGGCAAGGTCACAGCCTGGCAGCTCATCTATAGGACTGGCCTGTGGAATTTTGTTGTTGTTGTTTTCTCGGTGCTTGGCCAGCACGATGTTTTATAAATTTGAAGACAAATGAACGTTGTGAAATTTCATATTGAAAAAATACTGATTTCCAGGTTCTCCTAAGAAACTTAAAGGTCTCAGTGGTCTGACCCACATTCCCAGCAAACAGCAGTGCCTGAGGGATGTGAGTGTCCAGGTCCCCAGGGTGCCAAGAATTTGCCAGTGGGTGCAGACGCATTCCCCCACCCCTACCCCTGCCAGCCTCTGTGACATGCAGGACCTGGCAACGCTGCGGTTTGCAATCTCTCTTTTAGGACGTTTCTGAAATGGAATCAGATCTCAAAGGTTCTGAAGGCACTCCAAAAAGCTGCATCTATATGTGAAGTATAATCGTTGGATAGTTTTGCTTATGAATCTCAGTCTGTAAAACTTATATTATGTTGTGGCAGATTTCTTCTAGACCGGCAGGGAACACTGGTTCCCGGAGATGCTAAGCATTGTTAAGTGGCAAAAAGAGTTCGTGTTTAAATAGGCATAGCCAACATCAAGTTAGAGTTAATTTTTCTTTTGGCTGTTACCGTGGGACATCTTAGGGGTTTTAAATGCTGATGTGTGCTGGGACTCTCCAACAATCATGTCCTATACACTGTTACTCAAACCTGTATGGCCACGGATGGGATACCTTGTGAGAGGAGAGACCTGTAGGGCACTCTGGGGAACGGCCACACTAGACGGGGACTCCCACCACGGCCAGGACCACGTCTTCTTACTTCCAGATGTCAACACCTTGAAAGGCGTCTAACACGTAGGTGTCTGACAATTTGCTAAATAAATGACAAATTGAAGAGGCTGGACATGTCACCCAGGCAAAGGTAGTGGGATTCGAAATTTCACTCCATAGCTGGACCACAAAAAAATGGGGCACTCAGGCCCTGCACAAAACCAGCCCTCAGGAGTAGGGTATGTGACTTCCTCTCAGCTACTTGAATTCAACACGCCACCCAGGCAGCCAGGGCCCTGCTTGTCAAAGAGTGTCACTTACAGCCTTGGGAGGGGCTGGTTCCAAAGCCCTCCCTGCAACTGAGCTAGCCTGACACAGAGCACACGACCCTCCTGCACGGCTCAGCACTCTGTCTCTGATTGTTCGCTCTTGGGCTGGTGCCAGAGCATCACTTGCTACCCAAAGTCATCTTGATTTAAATCAGGAGATGGTCTCTGGCAGTAGATGACAGTAGATGTCTGGCATTCCAGCTTCAGTATGTGGGAGTTTGACTCTGTTTGTGAAGGCATGAGCTTAAATTAAACCTGCTGTGTAGATGAAATGCCTGAGAAGGGCACTTGCCTGGGGTTTGGGTCAAGCGAGCCCCCGAACATCTGCCTCTCTGTCTGATTTTATCCTTCTTGCTTCTTTTTAAAAAGCTGTCATTTATTCAGCACTCACTGTGTGCAAGGCATTTCCTTTTCAAAATAGCCTCACGAAGCAGATATTAATCCCATTTTACAGGTGAGAAAAGCAAGGCTCAGAAAAATTTTACCTATCTTACCCAAGGTCACACAGCTAGAAAGTAGCAGGGCTCAGATTTTTACCTCGGGTCTGACCTGATTCTAACCCACCCCTGCTGTTGAACCAGTAATTCTCAGACACACTAAAAGAGGCTTCGTAAAATCGCATGCGGGATTGATAAAAACACATTGTCCAAATTCTTTCAGGGGACACTTATACACAAGGCCCTACCTCCACCCAGACACAGGGGAGAGAAGAGAGCACGCCCCTTTAGCCAAGGATTCTGATACAACTTTGTCCAAACTGGCCTTGCAGCTACTTTGTCTTTTGTTTGGTACTTCTTTCCTTCTGCTTTTCATGATTTGTTTAGTTTTCTACACTGAAAATATATTGCCTTTATAAATTTGAGGGAGCCAGAAAGGATATGTCATTAAAAACTAGAATAAAATTAAAAGGCATAAAAATAAGATTTGTTCTTATATTTTTTCCCCTCCTCATAAAAAGGCAATTATTGGTGTAGCCAGGCATTAAAACCTCATTACCACTCACATATAGGGTCTCATTTGGGAGTGATGAAAGTGTTTTGGAACTAGATGGACGATGGTCCTACAACAGTGAGAATGTACCAAATGCCACTGTCTTGTACACCTTAAAGTGGTTAACTTTATGTGTACGAATTTCTCCTCCAAGAAACAGCACCCCGCATTCCTGGACCACAAAACTAAATTCAAGCATGCTTTACTCTAGAGAATCAGTTCGACTTTTAACAAAGTCTCTGCCAAGCTGCAGTCGTCCTGGGGAGCCAACGGGCATTCTCTGGAATTCGAGGACAATAGCAGCCTCCTGAGTTGCCATATGACTCGTTGCCCTTAGAAATATGGCAGCACAGTCAACTCATTCAGGGCAAGGGAGAAAGTGCCACAGCGAACACACCGTAAGCTCATGGGTTTCAGAGTATTCAGCAACGTGGCGGATTCCAGTTCTCTTAGCCTGGTGGTCGTGCCCTTGCACACACACACACAAACACCAGTGTCTAGGTGGCTGTACCTTCTCAGCAAGGAACCAACCCCACTAATGCAGCAGAGGTGTCATGCAGAGTAGAGAGCCTGGTCCCTGCCACACCTGGGCACCTGTGCTTCGAAGGGCATTGCCTACAGGAGTCTCATCTGGGCCCTGCTCAGCCAGCTAAAAATGTCCTGTTACATAAAGGTGCTCTCATCCCAGGCATCCCAGGCAACACTGCACTTCCGAATCACTGTCACAGGCACTTGTGCTGGTGTTCAGGAGGGAGGGTGAAATGTGTGTTGTCATCTGCCACCTGGGGTGACCAAGAGCAAACACTTACACCGTGTTCCACCAGAATTCAGAACGCAATTTCAGGCTGTGTGGTGGTTCTCCGCCATGCAAGGCTGATCAGCCCATGCGGGGACCAAGGCTACAACTGGTGCTGGCTTCCTCATCAGCACTCTCCCCAGACGGTTTATACTTTACAAAGAGCAAAAAGCATACAGAGAACGAAGGCAAATGCCATGAAATGGCCCTGTACTTTAATTTCTTTCCTAAGGCCAAGGCTTTATAGCAAGACTCACAAAGGAGCAATACAGTGGCCTAGAAACACACATTAAAAGAACCTCTCCTATATTAAAAGGGAAAAATATGGTCATTGACCATTTTAATGGGATCATTTCAGTCCACTGGCCCCTGTTGCTAAAACCATATTGGAAATGGAAAAGTGAGTGGGATCTTTCATATTCACTAATAATGTCCCAATAGCAGTCAGACTGAATTTAGTCTGAAATTACACACTTCTGCAGAAGGCAGGAGAGGCCTATGAATAGAATGTATCTTAGGACAGGTTTCCTCAAAAGATAGCCTGAGACAAACTTTGCATGCAGGTGGTTTCTTTGGCAAATGGATATCTGGGGCAGGAGGTGGAGACAGGCAAGGGGGGAAGCCAACGCAAAGACATGCAATAAGGTTGGCCCCAACCATGGCACCGTGACGCCTGATCCCTGAGGACCTTCTGAGCAGCCTCTGAAATGTGCCTTGGAAGTGTCAACCTGGTGGGTTAGAAGAGGAAGCATCTATCCCCTGGCTCTCAACTCCCATTGGCCAAGGCTTACCCTCAGGAGCATTAACTCCCAGGCCTCCAGGATGCCAAGAGGCTCCGAGAGTCACCCTGTGTCACAGGGTCAGAGAAACCCCACAACGAATGCAGGAGGTGTGTGGTACACACCTGAGCAAGATGCTGTCTACTTGTACCTGTGCAAAGTTGCTTAAAGCCCACGTGAACTAGTTGTCGCACCCATAGTACAATCAGATGTCAGGGGAAATACGAACTCTGAGGTGATCAGTGTTGATCAGTTACACTAGCTGGAAGACACAAACTGGACACCAACCAAGCTCTGCACGTGAAGCAACACTCACCTAATCCCACCTTATGAAGCAAAGTTGTTCAAAATTAAGTGTCTGCTCAATTCTGAGCATCTTAACCACAGAGCTCATTCTGATAAAGGAACAGGAGCTTCCTTGCCCCTTTACATTAACAAAAAAGAGATTCTCCACTTCTAATAACCAGTACTGGCTCCTGTATCAGAATTATTGACATCATGCGCCAGATGTTGATTTTGGACAGGAAACGCAAATACTCAGTGTTCTGCCAGCATGGAAGTGTTTATCCTTTCCCCGTCCTCAGAAGAGCCTCTGATTTGCCTCCTTTGCCATATTTCTACTCCCCTACAACACACAGAAATATTTATGATTCAAAATTCCAAAGTTTCATTTCCATCTGGTACATTGGCAAAATACAACTATGGAAGACCTACGAGCAAAAGGAACTCTGTCTCAGGTTATATCATAAAGACCTGGGCTCAAGAGACCACTTGTTCATGAGTTTGGCATTTCCTTATTCAACTAACAAAGTGATAGCCTTGTGGAGATTCACAAAAAATACTACTGAATAAATCTGGTTATTTAGCAATAAGAGGAGAAAAGGATGATTCCTCCGTGATGCTGCTTAGGGCAGGAAATTCTATAGTGGCTGCAAGTACGTGGAGGACAAAAATAAGCAAGCCCACCTTTATATTTTGTGGCTTCTCCGGGTTTCTTGAATGGTCAGTGGCTAAATTTCCCTGCTTGCAAGCTAAACCTGGTCTGCCCAGCCCTAGGTTCTCAGCAGTTAGTAAGTTCTATCTTCAATACACTTCCTCCAGCAATTGCAATAGAGCTCTTTTTTTCCATCTGGGGATTTAAATTGTTCCATGAGAGGTACAGACACCCAATCTGGGATAGGGGTTTGATTTAAATGTGCTGTCAGTTTTGATTTTTCACATTACTAGCTCATGCTGGCAGAGAGGGCCCACTAAACTAGCAATAAGTTTCAGTCCAAGGAGGTCAAAATAACCCCCATGTCATATGGGTAGCCAGGTGCTTCTTTCCATCAAGTTCAGCAAACTGAAGGAACCAGCTGCCCAGGGAACACAATGAAGGGAGACAGTGGTCCTTTCCAGGGTTCAGCCACAGGATTCTACTCTCATTGACCTCTCCCTTTTTAGAGAACAGACTTGTAAATTATCTGCAAAGAGATGCAATAGCTGCTAATTAAGTGTCTTCATAGTGCATTGCTTGGCCACAAAGAAAACAAGTAAGAAACCAGAGAATATTTACAGTTCTTTCAGAAACTGCCTGATCAAGTGCTCTGAGGTTCTAACCATGCCTTGTATGCAGAGGCACTCGGTAAATTTTTGCAGAGTAAAATGCAATGGCACTCACCGCAGTATCCACAATTTTTTTTTTTTTTTTTTTTTTTTTGCCAGGGTGTGTTCTTCCCTTTCTGTAATAGAAGTTTGGTCTTTGGTTTCCTACTCAAAGACACATGACTGCCTGCAGCTCCAGCTCAACGAGCATAGTACATGGCATGGTTGTCTCTAGAAATAGTCTACCTGGAAACCACTATTAACAGTGATTCTTCCAAACAAGCAGCTTAACAGATATTTTTTTCCTCATTCAACTCTCAAGCATTTGGGCTAGCCCGATAATAGCAGTCAAGATGCGGGGTTAGGGCTTCCCTGGTGGCGCAGTGGTTGGGAGTCCGCCTGCTAATGCAGGGGACACGGGTTCGAGCCCTGGTCTGGGAGGATCCCACATGCCGCGGAGCAACTAGGCCCGTGAGCCACAACTACTGAGCCTGCGCGTCTGGAGCCTGTGCTCCGCAACAAGAGAGGCCGCGACAGTGAGAGGCCCGCGCATCGCGATGAAGAGTGGCCCCCGCTTGCCACAACTAGAGAAAGCCCTCGCACAGAAATGAAGACCTAACACAGCAAAAATAAAAAAATAAAAATTATAAAAAAAAAAAAAAAGAAAAAAAAGATGCAGGGTTAAGCAGCAGTAACAATAAAGCCTCAAATCTCAGTGACTTAAAACCATAGAGGCCTATTTCTGTCTCATAAATTTAACCTGTATGGCTTGATGGGGAAACTCAGCATACTGTAGTTACTCAAGGCCCCAGGGGATGGAGGTTCTATCTCAATTGTGCTTCCCTGTACCCTGAAGCTGGGAAAGAAAAGAGCACTTCAGTGTCTTGCTCTGGTAACCGGCTCTTTCCACCTAGAAGAGGCACATGCCATTCCCTCTCACATGTACTCACCCAAAGCAAGTTACAGACCTCATCTAACTGCAAGGTAGCAGGAAGTGTAACCATCCGTGTACCAGGAAGGAAGCAATGAAACGAAGTTCCTGGGACCAGGCCTAATGACTAGCATGCAGTTCTGTTCTGACTTCATGTGGGGAGATCCTTGTGGCTCTGTCTCTGACTCTGGATGGTGTTTAAAGTCCTATTACAAACCACTGGGCATTATTTCATTCCTTTTTTTTTTTTTTTTTTTTTTTTTTTTAGGGTTAGCAGAAACTAACAACACTGTAAATCAACTATACGCCAATAAAAATTAATTTTAAAAAAATCAGTAGGAAGAACTTTCCATAGAATAAAGCCAAGCCACTGTGCTATAGTCAAAATATGGTTTAAGGCATGACTCGACAACTCAGTCACAAATGGTCAGGAAGTTCTTAAACCTCTATCATTACTTTCTCCTTCAGTTAAAAATGAGGCCCATTACCCATACACAGAGAGAAATAAGACTCTAAACAGTCCTAATCCTGTTTGACTTAGTGGTCTCACCAGTACAGCAATGTTCTCAAGACAAAATTTTATCATTTACTAAAAATCTGGGAGTCAAGTCTAGTGGGGGTTTGGTCAAATGATGTGTCCTGGTGGGGAGTTGGGAGACTGAATGAGCAGAAAGGCCCCTGTGGGACCTCTAAGGAGAGAAGGTGAGAGAGAAAGAGCAGCCAGGCATCGAAACCCATGACCAGGCTTATGCCCTGACCAGCAACACGCCAGAGAAAGCATCTTTCCTATGGTGAAGCTGAAAGGTACGGCCCCTTCCAACTTGCCACCCATGTTAAAGAATCTCAGAGAGGGCTGCCAGGACACAAGCGTAGAAGTGAACACCCTCCAAAAAGGAGACACATGTTTGTGGCTGAAGGCAAGGTCAACGAGTTTAGGAGCCGGATGTTGCCTGGGAAATCTCAGAGACTGTGTGTGTATACAAAATATATGTTTATTATATTAAATGTGTGTTATATATTGTATATGTTATATTACATACATATTACATTATACTAAACTCAACATCGTACTGGTTTAAGAATCCTGGGCTCATATTTCTGCTCTTCCCTAAGAGCAGAAGTCATCAAACTATGGCACACAGGCCCAGTTGGGCTGTTTTTGTATTGTCTGGGAGAAAAGAATATATTTTACATTTTTAAAGTGTTGAAAAAAATGCAGACATTTATCTCATCTCTTGTCGTGTCTAAAATTCCCATCTGGCTCTTTACCCAAAAAAAGTGTGTAGACCTCACCCTAGAGTTAAGAAAGGAGACTGTCTCCAAAACCCGCCCAGGAACACGTTTATTGAGGGAAGTCACGAGGGACCCCAAGGATTATGCTGCCAGAGGAGGTCACCTTTCATTGGTCTTGGAAATGTCATTCAAGTAGACTGATTGTAAGGAACACAAAGAAACTGGAAAAACGCGTCAGAGAACCAAGAGAAAGACAGTAGTGTAAAGGGAATCACATAAAATTGGCTTTCACAACCAGAATGTATGTTCGCTCCTTATTTTTCTTTTTAAGTTATTTTTCAGTGTTGTGACTGAGCCTCTGAGCCTTGGATTGCTTGTCTGTGCAATGCAGGTAATTAATGTTACTTGATCTTCCCAGTTGTCTGTGTTGGTGTATATACCAACCAGGACAACTGGACAGAGCCCCGTTTGAACATTAAATAGGGCCGGGCAAAAAGAGCTGTTGGTGGAGTTCAATCTCCACACAATTAGGAGAGGTGGCACCATTGTCTTATTCATGTGGTAGATTCAGCAAATGCTCAACTAGAATTGGTGTCACTCTCTATTTAAATGTGAGGAAAAACAGGTAATTAATCTAGGCGTGACATGGATATCCAGCCACAGTTTACTAAGACAACTTGGCATCTCTGACGTTAACAATTTAGTTCTCAGTTAGGTGCCAAACTATACATAGCAACAGAAAGGCCATGGTCCCTGGAGTGAAAGAAAATAGAGAGCAGAGATCAGTGAAGAACTTTAGTGTACGTTCTCACTCCTTCCATATATACGCAACAATTCAACCATGATTAAGCATTTTCTATATTCAATGCCTTCTCAGTGATAGAAAAGATAAAGTCCCTACCCTCATGGAGCTTCTATTCTCCTGATGGCAAGAGATAAATGGTATACAAATTAACCAATAAACAAGGTAATTATAGAGGGTGATGTATTCTATGAAGGTAGTAAATACCCGCTGTGACTGGATGAAGTCAATTTAGGAAGGGTGACCTAACATTTAAGTGTGACCTGAAAAGAAAAGCAGGAGCCAGACATGTGACTGGCTGCAGGGAAAGCATTCTGGGAATGGCAGTGCAAGGGTCCTAAAGTTTCAAGGGGAAGAAAGACCAGAATGAGGTGAGGGAAGGGGAGCTAAACACGAGAAAAAGGCTGGAGAAATAGAGGGGGTCAGATTAAGCACAGCTGTGACCCTGACACGAAGCTTGCCTTGATTTTGATTGACTGCAAGAGATAAAGTTAAATACTTACAATTGAGCATCTGCGGTCTGATCCCTGATCCTGGAGGCTGGCTAAAGCAGGACAGCCATCCAGAGGGCCTTGCACAGCTACAGCTGGGGGAAGAGTGGGGCTGAGCAAACTGTAGTAGCTGAACCTGCAACCAAGCCTGAGGGGTAAGTGTGGGACCAGAAGTGCAAGAAGAGCCACGGCTGGGAGCTGAGAAGACAGAGACAGTGGCATAAGGTAAGAAAAGACAGAACATGGTGAGAGAGGCCACAACTTCTATCATCAGTTATCCCTCTTTGGGGCTGGTTTGATGTTCCCTGGTTGCGTTGATGGCAATTAAGGCACAAGGTGGTCATTATGAATCTAGACACATGCTGGACGCCCTGAGAGAACAATGGAGGCCAAGTTACCTCCTGTTTTCTCAAGTAGTTGGTTAAAAACATGAAGCGTAAGACACAGCTAAAGGACGATACGAATGCCGAATCATGTGACGTATTGCGTTTCTGTTGGTGCTGTAGGTGGTCAGAGGAAAGCTCCTTCAACAGGGAGCACTCAGGGCAGAGAGAAAAGGAGAAAGAACTTAGGATGGGCCTTAGAAGTAGTGACAAATTTGAAATGGCAAGGAATGGGCAGGAAATAGACAAGCTGAGAAACAGGGTGACAACTAAGAACATTCCAGATGAAGGCCACTATGGCTTCCTTTTCTGGTAATTAGAGCAAAACTATTTTATAGTAACATTTCAACAATACTTAATTTCCTCCACCTACCACCTGGCTCAGATCAATATCGCCTCCCCTTTCTGAAAAGGCAGAGTTCAGAGAGACTTCAGAGAGAAGAGGGAAGATTGGCTCTTCTGAAAACAGGGCCTTTCTTCTTTGAAACCTCTTACAAAGGGAAAAGCTGCATGGTAATGAAAATTATCACCATCATTATTATTTTCTGGGCTCTCTCTTAACAAAAGCTTCATTCTCTGTAATCTTATTGTTGTTTGGTATCATGAAGACATTGAAATTCATTTACACCTTCAGCTCTTGCTACAACGAGTACCACCTGCTACTCTCCCTCTGCGGGCTGGTTTATCCTATTATTCTATTTACTGGGACTCCGTGGTGAAGGTGGCAGGAATAGCAATGCCAAAGTTTCCTGCTTTTCTGCATCTGACAGCTGGCACGTTGTCTGACAACACAAAGGGAAAGAAGAGAGGTTGCATATCAAAATATCCTGAAGGCACTGCTGTCAAACATACAGACACACAACATGGATAATTACTTAAGTTTCATTGCATGGTCCAAAATGAAATCTTTCTAACCTAGGGACAGTTCACAAGTTTTAAGAAAATAATTTGGTTTTTGACTCTAAAATTTTTACCTTTTCTTATAGCACAAATACACATAAAACTCAAACTAATTATTATGTTACCTACCAAGAAAATCAAATCTGAGTATGAGGTTTTTTTCTTTTTTTTTAATTTTTACTCCCAATATATGAAATGAGTTGATCCAGGTAAAGTTCCATCACGTAAATCATACTCAGACTGACGGTGATAAATAAAAACTAAAATCACCCCTCCCAAAAAACAACATAGAAAACTCGACCTGGCTAAAATGGGGCTCAATGCAACTAATTCCCAGGAGTACATTAAGACATAAGAAGCACTGAATGTTCAGTTCAACTCAATAAAGGCTCTTTCCTAATTGAGTATCATCTATCTGCTAGCCTTTGGGTTCTAAAAGTTTCTCAACACATAAACATCTTAGAACATCCCGCTTCGAATATTTCTATTATTAAAACATCACACTCTATAGCAGTGTCACACACATATTGCCTACCCTGTGGCAAACATTCCTTAAGGTAAAGGTCTTCTGTTAAGATGAATCCATGCCCTATTTGGTCAGTTGTCACAAAGCCTGAGGTTGAAATGGTGAGAAGGTACAAGTGTCCCTAATGGACTTTTCACCAGTGCCCCTCGGCCTTCCAGCCAGTAACTTCTACAGACCCTTTCCATCTGCTGCCAGCCCCCAGCTGCCTGGATGAGGAATGGATATACAACCAGGAATGGTATAGCAGAGGTTGTCCCTGACCTTTGATTTGTGTACCAGGGCTCCAGTGTGTGAATTGCCCCAGTTAGATTCTCTCTCAGGAATTTAAAGCAAAAGACACAGGTAAGTTCCAAGGTGGTGGTGAGAACTTTGGGAGAGTTGGGATGCAGTGGGTGGTGGTACATATCAAAGTCCCAAGGGACTAAAGACTTCAAGGCAACTGGTTGAGGACTACAAGACATCAGATATGCAGAAAAACAATTAGAGAAAGCATGGGAGACAGAGGTGAAGGTCAAGTCAGTCCCTGGAGCTGCCTTGGTACTGGATTTATAGAACTCAGGTTGTGTAACATTCCCTGGATTCCTGGGAGATCTCTATATCCTTACAAAAGAAAGATGGCCTTTAAACTTGAGCTAGTTGAGGAAACTTGCACAAGCCATTTAGATAGCCTCATCCACCAGAGGGCAGACAGCAGAAGCAAGAAGAACTACAACCCTGCAGCCTGTGGAACAAAAACCACATGCACAGAAAGATAGACAAGATGAAAAGGCAGAGGGCTATGTACCAGATGAAGGAACAAGATAACACCCCAGAAAAACAACTAAATGAAGTGGATATAGGCAACTTCCAGAAAAAGAATTCAGAATAGTGCTAGTGAAGATGATCCAGGACCTTGGAAGAAGAATGGAGGCAAAGATCGAGAAGATACAAGAAATGTTTAACAAAGACCTCGAAGAAATAAAGAACAAACACCTAGAAGAATTACAGAACGAACAAACAGAGATGAACAATACAATAACTGAAATGAAAATTACACTAGAAGGCATCAATAGCAGAATAACTGAGGCAGAAGAACGGATAAGTGACCTGGAAGTCAGAATGGTGGAATTCACTGCTGCGGAACAGAATAAAGGAAAAAGAATGAAAAGAAATGAAGACAGCCTAGGAGACCTCTGGGACAACATTAAACACAACAACATTCGCATTATGGGGGTCCCAGAAGGAGAAGAGAGAGAGAAAGGAACCGAGAAAATATTTGAAGAGATTATAGTCAAAAACTTCCTGAACATGGGAAAGGAAATAGCCACCCAAGTCCAGGAAGTGCAGAGAGTCCCATACAGAATAAACCCAAGGAGAAACACGCCGAGACACATAGTAATCAAATCGGCAAAAATTAAAGACAAATTACTGAAAACAGCAAGGGAAAAATGACAAATAACATACAAGGGAACTCCCATAAGGTTAACAGCTGATTTCTCAGCAGAAACTCTACAAGCCAGAAGGGAGTGACATGATATACTTAAAGTGATGAAAGGGAAGAACCTACAACCAAGATTACTCTACCCGGCAAAGATCTCATTCAGATTCGACGGAGAAATCAAAAGCTTTACAGACAAGCAAAAGCTAAGAGAATTCAGCACCACCAAACCAGCTCTACAACAAATGCTAAAGGAACTTCTCTAAGTGGGAAACGAGAGAAGAAAAGGAACTACAAAAACAAAACCAAAACAATTCAGAAAATCGTCATAAGAACATACATATTGATAATTACCTTAAACGTGAATGGATTAAAGGCTCCAACCAGAAGACACAGGCTTGTTGAATGGATACAAAAACAAGACCCACATATATGTTGTCTACAAGAGACCCACTTCAGACCTAGGGACACAAACAGACTGAAAGTGAGGGGATAGAAAAAGAGATTCCATGCAAATGGAAATCAAAAGAAAGCTGGAATAGCAATACTCATATCAGATAAAATAGACTTTAAAATAAAGAATGTTAGAAGAGACAAGGAATGACACTACATAATGATCAAGGGAGCAAACCAAGAAGAAGATATAGCAATTATAAATATATATGCACCCAACATAGGAGCACCTCAATACATAAGGCAACTGCTAACAGCTATAAAAGAGGAAATCGACAGTAACACAGTAAGAGTGGGGGACTTTAACACCTCACTTACACCAATGGACAGATCATCCAAAATGAAAATTAACAAGGAAACAGAAGCTTTAAATGACACAACAGACAAGATAGATTTAATTGATATTTATAGGACATTCCATCCAAAAACAGCAGATTACACTTTCTTCTCAAGTGCACACAGAACATTCTCCAGGATAGATCACATCTTCGGTCACAAATCAAGCCTAGGTAAATTCAAGAAAATTGAAATCGTATCAAGCATCTTTTCCGACAACAACACTATGAGATTAGAAATGAATTACAGGGGAAAAAACATAAAAAAACCCAAACACATGGAAGCTAAACAATACGTGACTAAATAACCAAGGGATCACTGAAGAAATCAAAGAGGAAATCAAAAAATACCTAGAGACAAATGACAATGAAAACACAACGATCCAAAACCTATGGGATACAGCAAAAGCAGTTCTAAGAGGGAAGTTTATAGCTATACAAGCCTACCTCAAGAAACAAGAAAAATCTCAGATGAATAATCTAACCTTACACCTAAAGGAACCAGAGAAAGAAGAACAAACAAAACCCAAAATTAGTAGAAGGAAAGAAATCATAAAGATCAGAGCAGAAATAAATGATATGGAAACAAAGAACATAATTGCAAACATCAGTAAAACTATAACCTGGTTCTTTGAGAAGATTAACAAAATTGATAAACCATTAGCCAGACTCTGCTTGAGGGATTGCACTGAATCTGTAGATTGCTTTGGGTAGTATAGTGATTTTCACAGTATTGATTCTTCCAATCCAAGAACATGGTATATCTCTCCATCTGTTGGTATCATCTTTAATTTCTTTCATCAGTGTCTTATAGTTTTCTGCATACAGGTCTTTTGTCTCCCTAGGTAGGTTTATTCCTAGGTATTTTATTCTTTTTGTTGCAGTGGTAAATGGGAGTGTTTCCTTAATTTCTCTTTCAGATTTTTCATCATTAGTGTACAGGAATGCAAGAGATTTCTGTGCATTAATTTTGTATCCTGCAACTTTACCAAATTCACTGATTAGCTCTAGTAGTTTTCTGGTAGCATCTTTAGGATTCTCTATGTATAGTATCATGTCATCTGCAAACAGTGACAGTTTTACTTCTTCTTTTCCAATTTGTATTCCTTTTATTTCTTTTTCTTCTCTGATTGCCGTGGCTAGGACTTCCAAAACTATGTTGAATAATAGTGGTGAGAGTGGACATCCTTGTCTTGTTCCTGATCTTAGAGGAAATGCTTTCAGTTTTTCACCATTGAGAATGATGTTTGCTGTGGGTTTGTCATATATGGCCTTTATTATGTTGAGGTAGGTTCCCTCTATGCCCACTTTCTGGAGAGTTTTTATCATAAATGGGTGTTGAATTTTGTCAAAAGCTTTTTCTGCATCTATTGAGATGATCATATGGTTTTTATTCTTCAATTTGTTAATATGGTGTATCACATTGATTGATTTGCATATATTGAAGAATCCTTGCATCCCTGGGATAAATCCCACTTGATCATGGTGTATGATCCTTTTAATGTGTTGTTGGATTCTGTTTGCTAGTATTTTGTTGAGGATTTTTGCATCTATATTCATCAGTGATATTGGTCTGTAATTTTCTTTTTTTGTAGTATCTTTGTCTGGTTTTGGTATCAGGGTGATGGTGGCCTCATAGAATGAGTTTGGGAGTGTTCCTTCCTCTGCAATTTTTTGGAAGAGTTTGAGAAGGATGGGTGTTAGCTCTTCTCTAAATGTTTGATAGAATTCACCTGTGAAGCCATCCGGTTCTGGACTTTTGTTTGTTAGAAGATGTTTAATCCCCAGTTTCAATTTCATTACTTGTGATTGGTCTGTTCGTACTTTCTATTTCTTCCTGGTTCAGTCTTGGAAGGTTATACCTTTGTAAGAATTTATCCATTTCTTCCACGTTTTCCATTTTATTGGCATAGAGTTGCTTGTAGTAGTCTATTAGGATGCTCTGTATTTCTGTGGTGTCTGTTGTAACTTCTCTTTTTTCATTTCTAATTTTATTGATTTGAGTCCTTTCCCTCTTTTTCTTGATGATTCCTCCTGCTGGAGGAATCAGACTCCCTGACTTCAGAGCTACAGTAATCAAGACAATAGGGTACTGGCACAAAAAGAGATATAGGTCAATGCAACAGGATAGAATGCCCAGAGATAAACCCACGCACCTATGGTCAACTAATCTATGACAAAGGAGGCAAGGATATACAATGGAGAAAAGACAGTCTCTTCAATAAGTGGTGCTGGGAAAACTGGACAGCTACATGTAAAAGAATGAAATTAGAACACTCCCTAACATCATACACAAAAATAAACTCAAAATGGATTAGAAAAAAAAATGGATTAGAGACCTAAATGTAAGACCAGACACTATAAAACTCTTAGAGGAAAACACAGGAAGAACACTCTTTGACATAAATCACAACAAGATCTTTTATGATCCACCTCCTAGAGTAATGGAAATAAAAACAAAAATAAACAAATGGGACCTAATGAAACTTCAAAGCTTTTGCACGCAGAGGAAACCATAAACAAGACGAAAAGACAACCCTCAGAATGGGAGAAAATATTTGCAAACGAATAGATGGACAAAGGATTAATCTCCAAAATATATAAACAGCTCATGCAGCTCAATATTAAAAAAACAAGCAACCCAATCCAAAAATGGGCAGAAGACCTAAACAGACATTTCTCCAAAGAAGACATACAGATGGCTAAGAAGCACATGAAAAGCTGCTCAGCATCACTAATGATTAGAGAAAAGCAAATCACAACTACAATGAGGTATCACCTCACACCAGTTAGAGTGGGCATCATCAGAAAATCTACAAACAACCAATGCTGGAGAGGGTGTGGAGGAAAGGGAACCCTCTTGCACTGTTGGCGGGAATGTAAACTGATACAGCCACTATGGAGAACAGAATGGAGGTTCCTTAAAAAACTAAAAATAGAATTACCATATGACCCAGCAATCCCACTACCGGGCATATACCCAGAGAAAACCATAATTCAAAAAGACACGTGCACCCCAATGTTCATTGCAGCACTATTTACAGTAGCCAGGTCATGGAAGCAACCTAAATGCCCATCGACAGACGAATGGAAAAAGAAGTTGTGGTACATATATACAATGGAATATAAGTCAGCCATGAACAGGAACGAAATTGGGTCATTTGTAGAGACGTGGATGGATCTAGAGACTGTCGTACAGAGTGAAGTAAGTCAGAAAGAGAAAAACAAATACGTATATTAACGCATGTATGTGGAACCTAGAAAAATGGTACACATGAACCGGCTTGCAGGGCAGAAATTGAGGCACAGATGTAGAGAACAAATATATGGACACCAAGGGGGGAAAGCGGCAGGGGGGGTGGGGGTGGGGGTGTGATGAATTGGGAGATTGGGACTGACATGTGTACAGTGATGTGTATAAAATGGATGATTATTAAGAACCTGCTGTATAAAAAAACAAATAAAATTTTAAAATTAAAAAATAAAAAAGCCACACATACACACAGAAATACACTTGAGCTAGTTGAGCAGATCTCTATTCCTTTCAACTGGAAGATCCCTTACTGATAAGATGGCGAATAGGCTACCTGAGTCAGAGTTACCTGGATGGTGGTTAAACATACTTAACACTGGCCTCCATCCAGACCTCTTAAATCAGAAGACACTGGGGATGCATATTGGGATTCAACACCACATTCCCCGCTAGAAAATAAGAACAATATTCCTTACAGAAACTTCTTCAAAGGCATTTTGCCTACAACAGTTAATGAAAATAAGAAGAACAGAAAAGTCAGCTATCGCTCTATTCAGTTTTCAGAACATGTCATGTTCACTTTATCTTTAAGTCTTAAAAAAACACTGCAAATATGAGAGGTGGTTAAGTCAGTACACAAGCAGCAAACACTTGTGAAAATCACTCCTTATTACTGTCGTAAGTTCCAACTGTTCCCCTTAATCAAACATGTGCCTATTAAAATCAGCATCACATACAGGTTCAGTTTCCCCTTCTGTCCATACACTATTATGTGTCGTAAAGAAGCTGCCATGTAATAAATGTGATGATTTCAATGCCAATTAAGTGAGAAAGCTGATGTCAAACTACCTCCAGAATCACAGAATTACAGTGATTAGTCTTTCAAAAATTATTTACTAAGAACTAACTCTGTGCCTAGAACTCCACCAGACACAAGGAACCCAGAAAGAACTAAGATGTCAAGCCTTGACCCAAAGGAATTAGAACCTTGGGTTGGGGGCAGAGGGGAGACAGACCTGTAATTCATAATGTAATTTTTTAAGACTGCTAGGAAAAGCTGTGAACACCAAAGCAGACATACAAAAATGCACATTGGGGACATGGAGTGAACTCTGTAATAGGGGAGGGACAGGCAGGTGTCCTTCAACCCCACTCAGACATGCTTTAGTACAGTACAAACTACATCTGGGAGGGTTCATTTGCTTAATTCTAGAATTGAGAATTAGGAAGCATGTTGGCTTACCGATGAACCATGTCCTCTAACCTCACTTTATCAGTAATAAAAATGTACAGTCTACATTTGCCATCCCCTCTTATTTCTCAGGTTGATCAAAATTCAAGAGGGTGTTGTTATATACTGGGGTTCCTCAAAGATCCCAGCACAAAGAAGTTAGTAAGAAAACATTTTCCTAGAACATTTCTACACTTCATTTCAACAAATATTTCAGCGTCTACTACACTGAAGACAGGGTTGTGCCCAAAGACGTACAGATCTTACCATTTAGAGCTTAGTAAAAGAGAGAAAGACAGACATGGACAATAAAGGTATAACGAAGTATAGCATAAGTGTCACATGTGAACTATGACATAGTGGCATGGAATTATCAAGATAAGAACAATTAATTCTGTCTCACAGATAGAGGCAGATTCTCTGTGGACAAGATATTTGATCTGGACCTCAACATGAATTAGGATTTGAGACTCTAAAGACTTAGGTTAAATGAGGAAAAAAAAATACAGTAAACAAATCTAACAAAGAATATATACTGTATGAGTTAGCTTTTGCTATGTAACAAACCACTCCAAAACATATTAGCTTAAAACATTTAACATTTCCGATAATTTGGTGGTTCTTTGGGGCTGAGTTGGCATGGCTGGGGCCAGGTGGCCTAGAAGGAGCTCACTTCCATGTCTGGAGCCTTTTCTGTGATGGCTGAGGCAGCCAGGGACTCTGTCTTTGTGGCCTCCCATCCTCCAAGAGGCTAACCCTGGCTTGTTCATATGAGGGCAGAAGAATTCTCGACAGCAAGAAAGCAAGCCCCAATAAGCACATATTTTCAAGTCTTTTGTATCACTTTGGCTAACACCCATTGGCCAAAGCAAGTCACAAACTAAATCCCAGGGGTGGTGAAATAGATTCCCTCTCTTGATGGGAAGAGTAGCAATGTCAACTGCAGAGATGTGTATGCATTCACGAATGGGAGGAATGATCACAGCCATCTTTGAAAACTACCCACTGCATATATTAAATGTATACAAAACCACATCCCTGGTTGATCCCATTATTTTTCACTTTGGGCAGGGCAGGAGGGGGTAAAGAATATGAAAGAGTATTTCTAAATGGAGTCAAACATGGTCATCACCACCTCCACCACCACCACCATCACAAACTCAAAAAACAATGTTTTAAAAAATACATGAGGTCATTCTAAAGGTTAAACATTGCTTTAAACAGTATCATTTGAGCCATCCTTGTACATGAAAGTAGAACGGTATGAGCAGCTGGAAGATGACTAATTTAAACTCTATTTAACAAGGAAAAAAGGAAACCCAAATTGGAGAAACTCTTTGTAACTGAGAACTATGAAAGGTGCTTGACCAGCATGGTTCAGCAGCCAGTAGGTGCTCAGGTGACGTTTGTTGACTTTGTCACTGCACTAAAAGGGGCTCCAATATCATGGAGCGATGCTGAGCATCTGCTTATCCTGGGTCCTCCATGGCTGAGGTTGCCATTTGGTCAGAATGTTAGCAAACGGAGCCTTGTCACAAACTTTATCAGGCACTTAAAGTCAATATCTGGAGCCCTCTCCCCACCCAGAAGGTGAACCTATATTGAATTGAATCCTTTTCGTACTGTTACAAAATAAGCTCTTATAAAACAATGAGCAAATGGAAAATAGAGTGTCTTTTATTGATTGTGACGTTTCCACTAACTCGATTCCGGAAGGGGAGCTTTTCCAGTGGCGTATGCACAGGGATCAAGGGCAACTCCCCGGTCGATAATTCTGAGGAAATGGACAGCCTCGTCTACCTAATGGATCTCTCCAATTTGCTTCACTGGGGTCCAACCTGGGATTAGTCACGTGACAGATTTTTCAGCAGTTCCTCCAGACTTTGCTTTCTTTCAAAGCAATTTGGTAAATGCCAGCTGAGGGACTCAGCTTAATTTCGTGACTAAGAACTTTATTTTTTGAAAGACCCTGAGGTGTTCTTTTGCGTTTCTTTTTGAATCAGTGGCAGTCTTTGATTCTTGTATTACTGAATTTTCTCAGTATGTCACTAGCAAAATACACACTCCTGCACAACACCCTCCCCCCCACACACACACGCTTTACAGGGAAAAAATCTGTCCATGAAGTATGCTCTCAAAAAGGATGTGTTCCAGTAGTTTCTTAAGTTATTCTCCCTGCCACCCTGCTTTCAATGCCATTTTTTTTTTTTTTTTTTTTGCGGTACGTGAGCCTCTCACTGTTGTGGCCTCTCCCGTTGCGGAGCACAGGCTCCGGACGCGCAGGCTCAGCGGCCATGGCTCACGGGCACAGCCGCTCCGCGGCGTGTGGGATCTTCCCGGACCGGGGCACGAACCCGTGTGCTCTGCATCGGCAGGCGGACTCTCAACCACTGCGCCACCAGGGAAGCCCCCTCAATGCCATTTTTAATAAACTTTGTATTTGGGGATAACTTTACATTTACAGAAAGAAACATTGCAAAGATAGTACAGAGAGTTCCCATAGACCTCTCACCCGCTTGAGTTTCCCCTAATGTCTCCACATTACTGTGGTTTTTTTTTTTTTTTTTTTTTTTGCGGTCCGTGAGCCTCTCACTGTTGTGGCCTCTCCCGTTGCGGAGCACAGGCTCCGGACGCGCAGGCTCAGCGGCCACGGCTCACGGGCCCAGCCGCTCCGCGGCGTGTGGGATCTTCCCGGACCGGGGCACGAACCCGTATCCCCTGCATCGGCAGGCGGACTCTCAACCACTGCGCCACCAGGGAAGCCCACTGTGGTACTTCTGTCAAAACTAAGAAACCAATATAGATACATTACTGTTACCTAAGCTAAACACTAGACTTGATTCAGATTTCCTCAGGTTTCCATTTATGTTCTTTCTGTTCTAAGATTCTATCCAAGGAACCTCACTGCATTTAGTCAACCCGTCTCCTTAGTCTCATCTGGTCCGTGACAGTTTCTCAGTCTTTGTAATAACCTTCACATTTCTGAGGAGTATTAGTCAGGTATTTTGTAGAAAGTCCCTCAATTTAGGTTTGTCTGATGGTTTTCTCATGATTACTTTGGGGTTATGGGTTTTGGGAAGAAAGGCTGCAAAAGTAAAGTGACTTTCTCATGATATCAAATGGGGTATCTGCTATCAATATAACTTATCACTGGCAATGTTAACCTTGATCACCTGGCCAGGCAGTGTTAACCAGTTTTCCCCTGTGAAAACTTTTTTTTTCTTTTTTTTTTTAAAATCAGCTAAGCCTAAAATGCAGTATCAAATTCAGGGAGTGTTTCTAAACACTGTGCTGCTCAAGATACTCAAATCTAAAGTGCCGTAGTTATGTCAGTCTTTTTCATAGTAGGCTGGGAAAAGCTGAGTGGGAAGTTGGAAAGTATTTGGATGAGAAAGGAAAAAGAAGGATATTAGCTTATTTCAAATTAAACTATGATTTCCAAATTCTATAGTAAGAAATTTCTTTCAAATAAGATACTAACCTATGTTGGACAACTGGTTGGTTTCAGCTTTACAGGATTCAGCCTCAGAAGCTTCTGTTAGTTGTACACAAGGCAAGCTGAACCACACTTCCAAACCCTTTAGATGTTTTAAATTGAAATTAGCAATCGCCAACTGAAAATCTATTTTATAGTGGAGAAAAACTGAGAATATAGGTCTCTGTAATTCATTTAACTACATCTTGCAGTGGGTGGGGAAACAAAAGGAGCAGTTTAACCTATTTAAAATCTTACTGAGGTAGCACCTAGTACGTAAATAATGTTTCTTATGTATTCTTCATGGTAGCAAAATCTGCCCTGTGCTAGAGAGCCCTACCCCTCAAAGTGTGCTTCTCTGATCAGCTGCACTGACATCACCCAGCAGAAATGCAGGGTCACAGGTCTCATTTCAGACCTACTGAATCAGGAGCTGCCTTTTAACTAGATCTTCAGGTGATTGGTAGGCACACTGATGTTTGAGAAGTGCTGCTTTAAAGAATATTACCCATGAAACTTGGATGTGAAAAATAAACATAGACCTAATGGAAAAAAACATGTGTATAGGCTTTAATCCCTCTATCTTCAAGCCAATGATAGTATGTACATTTTCAAAGCACAGTTTGCTAAAGGAATTGATGGTATTGGTGGGTCTGTGAATTATGCTATATGATTTACTTTGCAAAAGCAAAATTGTTCTCTTGAACAGATATGCTAATTAGTTACAGCTTGAGGTAGTCAATGCACAAAGAGATATCCTTTAACATAATTTTTCTTAAAAAAAAAATAGTGGGTAGTAAAATAAAGATCCAAACAGAATCCGACAAAGCATAAGCCATAAAAAAAAAATAAATAAACTGGACTACACTAAAATTAAGAATTGCTCATCAAAAGACACTATTAAGGGAAAAAAAGGAAATACATAGAATAGGAGATGATATCTGGAATTAATACACCTGATAAAGCATTTGGAAGATATAAAAAACTATGAATCAGTAAGAAAAATAAGTAGAGAACCCAGTGTTTGAAATGGGCAAAAAATATGACAGTTCACAGATGAAGATCTCTAAATGGTGCTACACAAACACAAAGGTACTCAATCTCATCAGAAATAAGGAAACAGATTAAAGCCATGATGCCAAACCACTACTACTCAACCACTAGAATGACTGAACAAAAACAAATGAAAAAACCAACACAAATAACTTACATTACCAAGGGTTGGCAACAATGTGAAGCAACAGGAACTGTTGTGTTAATATAAGTTGGTACAGTTTTGGAAAAAAAATTAAAAATAAAGATCTATTGAAAAGGAGATGTTAAAAAGGTAAAGTCTCGTGTTATAACAGAGACAGGAGAGGCCTCTGGGCCCAGTGTTTTTATGTTAACTTCTTTCCTCACTGTGCCCTGATGCTGCCTGTACTCCTAGGAGGTCTTCCAGACAACAGGTTTTTGTTTTTAATCATACATGTGTTTCAAATGGGCCTCACTATATCCAGACCCCATTCCCTGCATGACCTCTGAACCTTGGCTTCACATCCTTCCTCAGACACCCCTCCCCCGCTGAGGAAGCGCCCCCTAACACTTGGCTATTGTGATGCGTAGGTCAATCATGATTTGGGGAAGAATCCAGTCCCTGGGCTGAGATGCAATGTTTTTCAGAGAAACATGACAAAGGTCACCCTGGAGACAACTTTTCTTAACAGACGATTCTCCTGCGCACCAGAGATGTCAGCGTGGACCTTGACTCAAATATCCTGCTGACATCCTGCATTTTGACAGTTACAATTCTTCCTTTTTCAATTCCTATTGATTTTCAAGATTCTCATTTCAGAGATGCATGCCATCATTGTACTACAGTGTTTAGCAATTTATCTGTGCTTGCTTTTGTATGCCAGGTTAATCCTTTCCCACTGAAGCTGCAGGCAGGTGAGCAAGTATCACGTTGCTGCTCAGGTGCCATCTCTGCTCACAAGCTATTAAACTGAGACATTTCACCCTCTCACCTGAGGAAAACCATGCCAAGGGATGTTCACATTGGGTAACGAAGCAGAAGGCAGAGGTTGGCAATAAACTACTCCTGAGAAGAAAGGCATAAATTAGGAGGAAGCCAAATCCAAGATGGGCAAGGGGAACAGAGACAGTGCCCTGTATTTCTATTCAAAATGCCCAGATTCCCCTCCAGATGTCAGGGAGAGAAGCACATTAAATAATTAAATATTTCCTTGGTTCTGGTTATGGGGCAGAAATGGTGAGCATTTTTTTAATATGTGCAAATAAATAGATTTTAGGAAGCAGGGAGAAGGTAAATGAACCTGGACAAGAATATGTTTCTTGCTGGACAGGTTTTCCAACAAAGATATTCTAGAGTAAATAGTGGAATTTACTTGAATTAAATAAAGCACTTGTGGTGAACCTACTATAAGAAAAATGCTTCAAAATTTAGAAATTAAACGCACAACCAAAGCTTTTAGGGATTACAGTAATTACTTATTTTTGCTCTTTAGCCTAATTTCAACTATTCCATCTGTAGTGATCATGATAATGGTGTTTCCTTTTTGATGGGGGTGGTGTTTCTTTATGTCAACACTTTCCCTCACACTTTCTTCTGATTCCATTGGAAACTCTTCCCAAATTCCATATAGCATTGAAGGGCTATTAGTCATGGGCCTCCCCCTCCCTTCACTCCACCTAACATGATCCCGTTGGCCAAATATTACATGGGACTTATACTGAAAAAAATCATTGTTTTAGAAATTCCCATTTAACTGGGCATGTTTAGGATATGTTTGTACTAAAAAATTATTCCTATATCTGAAGCTCAAATTTAACTGGGCATGTTTGGAACATACCTATACTAAAAACCTATGTGTTGGTTCTCTGAAGTTCAAATGGGCATATGTGGAACATACTTATATAAAAATTATTCATCATTTATCTGAACATCAAATTTACCATCATCCTGTGTTTTATCTGACAACCCAATGTACCCGGGGGCAGGGGCAGCAGAGAATTTTCCTTCCCAAATGTATCTCTTTGGCATGAGGATTAATTTATGTTGATTATTTTTAAGAAATGGGAGAGTCAGGAAGTCTTTCTTTTTACTTCCCCCTTAGCTGCCTAAAGAATTTAGATAAAGCGTGTCCTAGGAATAGAGCTATCACCAGGGATATCTGCAAAGTATGTGGACTACATATAGAGGGGTAAACTCAGAACCACTCTGTGTCCCATTGTTTCTGCACGGCCCAGCAAACACATTTACCAAACATTTTATTCTCCATCACCACGTGAATTGCCTTTCTCCCCTTTGAAGTCCCAAACCACTACCCCCAAACATCCTCTTTTGTCTTTAGCTGAAGATGGTATTTAAGGTGAAGGTTTCAGCTATTTTGGAGAGTTAATTTTCCTGGGTCTCTCCCACATATACATGTTATTAAATTTTGATTTTCTCCTGTTAATCTGCCTCATGTCCATTTAATTCTTAGACCAGCCAGAAGAACCTAGAAGGGTAGAGGAAATGTACCCACTCCTGCTTTTAGGTGCCTTATTTCCCTTATGAAATGTGCCTGCTGGGTTCTTGTTCCGTAAGGCAGCGATTACCAAATGCCACCTTAGTGTCAACAAGCTGGGACTTTGGGATAACCTAAGTTATTCTGAACCGGATTTTTAATTGAGTCCTTATCCTGCCTTACCTTTGCTAGAGCTTGTGAGCTCCCTTCAGTGATATGAGAGCATCACCCCTGAGAACAGTTATTATCAAGAGAAAAGACAACACTGACTTATGGAAGCTGCAGTCTCTTATCCTGTTAGTGACACAGAATGGCTAAGGTGTCCTACCTAGGAATATTTCCACTGCAACATGAAGACAGTGCTTTGGTCCAAAGAAGAGCTCACCTTCACAACCCAAAACAGGCCTGTGAAAGAGACTGAAACTGCACAGGGCAGAGTAAATGAGGGAGATAACTAAGAGTGTGAATCCGTCTTGGCTCTTACACTATTCCTGAGTGACCACTTCACTCAAAAGTGATCTGTCCATTTCCAGTGCTGTTTAGTTTGGGCGGGGTATGTAAGTTTGTGTGTGTACATGCTCAGGTGTATGTGTTCCCAGGGCAGTGAGTGGCCTAGAACTCCCAACCTCCTCTCTAATCCTCTCTCAAATCCTTTAAGGGCCTGGAAATTATACGATATGTCATTTCCCTTCCTTTTCTCTCAGCATCTTTTATTCAGAAGCACTTTATAATCTATACATGCATGTCAAGAGGACATCCTGGGGCCAGATCCCTACAGCCTTGAGTTTGGAAGAAATTGGCTCATCAGTGTGCATTTTCCTGACATGCTGCATCACCGATGCAGCCCTTACAAAGATGGTGGCATTTAAATTCACTTCGTATAAGATTCTAATGATATACGTGGGGAATAGATCTGCTAATGGGCTGAAATTTGAAAAGTTTTCAGACATTCTTTATGCAACACTGAGTTCTGTGCTGCATAATGACCCATTTTACAAATAAACCTGTAGGACCTTGCTCTCTGTGTCAAGTTAGAAAGGCAGAGAGTTTACCTTTCCCTAACATGTGTTAAGGTACACAGTAGTGGGGGGGTAGAATAAAGGGAGTAGGTTTGGAAATATTGGCCCAAGTGAAAGATTCACAAGAGACGTATCTTGAGCTTGGTGTAAGGAGATGACCCTGAAATGTGGAATTACAGGGCTTGAAGAAACCTCAAAAATATATCAAACCCAGTTAACTAGAAAGGCAGGATGGGGCCTTTCTCAGGCCTGGAGAATTGGATTCTTTTGCGACCTCCTGACTGTCACGCACACAAAAAGCAACATACAATACTTAAGATATTTTATAGTTTCAAATATTTTCCTATCCTTTATTTTCTCAGATTTTTATGAGTAAACTTTGAAATATGACTATTCATCCCATGTTTTAAATGAGGAGACATACTTAAAAGTGATTGGGCAAAACTTCCATTGCACAGAGCTAATAAATACAAACTCCGGATTTTCTGGCCTGAAACCTTTTTCCAATGTAGCTTTGAGACACCAGCTATGTCCCAGGCACTATTCTAGACACGGGGTGAATAAGATATACATACTCCTGCCTAAAAGAGCTTAGCAATACTAACCCTCCATAGACATTAAACAAACCTCAGTACTGTGAGAATACCAACTAATTCACATATCTTCAAAAAGTAGAAATAAGCCACATAAACATGTATTCAATATAGTCACTACACACTGAATTTTCAGGTATTAGTGGCCAATTTAAAAAGAGTCAGAGAAAAGGAAGAAGAGAAAAGGATATTAGAGGCATGAGAAAAGAATCCATGAGAGAAAATCCTTGTGGGATGCGATAGGAAACAAAAGGCAGAAAGACAATATTCAATACTCAGCCATGCCTGTTAACAAGATGGGGACAGCTGCCCATCTTCTTACCTTTATAGTTTTCACCACCTGGGACTTCAGACATTTTGCTCTAGGAGTATTTAGTTCTCCTTTCGTGGTACTCATGCTACAGGATGTTCCCATGCAGAAGTGTCTACCAGCTCCTTTACCTCTACTACTCTTTCCTCATAACTTAGATTTCTTTCTACTTACAGTGAACAAATCACGCCTCCTAAAACTGTAAACTCTTTGAGACTGAAATTCATTTCTGATTCATCTATCTCCTAACCCACCTTGCATAATTTCTAGCATCTCTTAGGTCCTCAATAAATCTTCAGTGAATTACGTTTAAATTGAGGTTTCTTCATTTCTAATTTACCACCTTGGGTAAACAAATCAGATCCTACTTAAACAACATTGATTTTTATATCTACCATGCCAAAAACTCTGTCCTATTCTAGTACATTGAATAAGCTCAGAGTTTTCATCAAGGAGAGGTAACTCCACTGGATCCTGGGGAGAGAGGATGAAATGGGAAATACAGACATTGCCCTCTAAGAACTATGTCCCTCCTCACAGTGTGCTTCCCATGTTAAGTCAGAACCCACTAGATCAGTCCTTCTACTTGGGTTACCTAGGGACAAATTTGCCCATTGAACTATCAGGATTCACTGAATCTTCTCACCTGCCCATGAGCTTCACTGAAAGGTGAGGGGGGAAAGGCATCAGCCAAGTTCATGTGGGTCACCTGGACTTCATCCAGCTTTGTGCTGATAGGGAGAGTACCTACCAAGTGCTACGGCCTGTTTATGTCTCCCCAAATCCTACCCTCACAGGTGATGGTATTAGTAGGTGGGACCTGTGGGAAGTAATTAGATCATGAGGATGGACCCCTCATGAATGGAATTAGTGCTCTTATAACAGAGATCTCACAGAGCTCCCTAGCGCCTACTACCAAGTGAGGATACCATGAGAAGTCTGCAAACCAAAAGAGAGCCTTCACCTGACCATGCTGGCAACCTGATCCTGGACTTCTAAGTTTTCTCCAGAACTGTGAGAAATAAATTTCTATTTTTTAAAAGCTACCCAATGTGGTATTTTACTATAGCAGCCCAAATAGACCAAGACATGAAATAAACAAAGAATGGAAGATGGCATATACAGTACACAAAATATATCTGAGAGAAACACAACAAAAGTATTATTTTATAACTTGTCAATTGTTTTTCTTAGTGACAAAGATGACAATTTACCAAAGGAAGATTGTGGGGAATGTCCTCTACCTTGTATGATACTTTCCAAATGAGAATCTTGGCTTAGAATTCAGATTATAGGATGTTTAGTCTATCACTGATGTTCACACGAAATTTTCTTCAAGTGAGACCAGATGGGGAATGAAGATGAAGTACAGGTCCCATTTGTTTCTTGCAGAATATCCTGAATTATGAAAAATCAGGGCTTTCCATAGGCATCAACATCAATATGTTGTAATCTAGAATAATAAATCTCTTGGTTGTACTAAAGAAAGCCAGAATTGCAGATTCTGCAATTAAGAAGCCCGAATGAGTAAATATACTGTGGTGTATCCATTCAACGGAATGTTACTCAGCAATATAAAGAAATGAGCTATCAAGCCATGAAAAGACATGGAGGAAACTGAAAGGCAGACTGAAAGGTAAAAAAAAAAAAAAAAAAGCCAATCTCAAAAGGTCAGTGCTTGCCAGGTTTCTGTAGGGGAAGCTTGAGTAGGTGGAGCACAGAGGATGGGGAGGGCAGTGAAACAATTCTTTATACTATAATGCTGGGTAGATGACATTATACATTTGTCAAAACCCATAGAATGTACAACACAAAGAATGAACCCTAATGTAAACTATGGACTTTAATAATAATGTATCGAATATTGGCTTATCAACTGTAACAAATGTAGCACACTAATCCAAGATGTCAATAGCTGGGTGGTCTGGGGAGGTGGGGGGAGGAGCTTTGACAGGATATACTGGAACTCTGTGTACTTTCTGCTCAATTTTTCTGTTAACCTAAAACTAAAACAGTCTATTAATTTTATTAAAAAGCAGCCCTATAAGAAAAAAAATAATTTACTGGAATAAAAACCTTAAGAAATCAAAACAAATAATGATTACAAACCTGTTTTTGGAGGGGAAACACAGTAGAGATGTGTGGTCAATGGTGGTGTTCTTGTTGTCATTCATGATAGATAGAGTGAATTTTGAGAAGCAGGGAGGCAAGTGTTAAAAACTTGCAAAAAAATAAAATAAAAGAGAATATCCTTGCAAGCAGCACTGGATCACTGCATGGCAACCAGAGACAGTTGAGATGGGGAATCAATTAGAAAGGATGAATAACACAAAGAAGAACATGATAAAAAAGTCACAATAAAAGCTGAAGATCGGGCTTCCCTGGTGGCGCAGTGCTTGAGAGTCCGCCTGCCGATGCAGGAGACGCGGG
>NW_006796817.1:1453103-1459810 GCF_000442215.2 Lipotes vexillifer | reverse complement strand
AATAAAAAAAAAAAAAAAAAAAAAAAAAGCTGAAGATCTACACGGTACAAAGAAAATACGCATTAAAAGGGGAGAAATGTAAAGAACTCAGAGAAACATTTCTAACTACTATAGTTGCTAGTTTCAAACACAAGACCGCTGCAGCTGTAAAGCATCGTGCAGTCAAAGGGCACCATTTGAAGTTTTCATAATCTTTCAAGAGCGTAGGGCAGAGAACTATAGCAGGCTATAACTCAACAACTTTTCAAAACTTGCTAGTACTTTCTCACCCCTAGTGATTTTCTCTCACCCATTCTCGATTTTGCCTTCAGTAGAAAGATTTTTCACATTCATATGGTTTCCAGACACACTCTGCTTTTGCTCATAGGATCAGGACAATAAGATGAACGAAAACAATTCTGGCTTTGTTTCTTCCCCTACTTTATTTCCAACTGTGCAAAGAAGCCAGGTGAAGGGTGGGGAGAAAGTGAGTAACCGGAGTTAGCTCCTTTCTTGCCACCCTCTACATTAACTAGGATTCCCACAAATCTTCCTGGTGGCGGGGGAGTGGAATATAATAAAAAAATAAATATTTGGCCTTCGTCCCTAGCTCTGAAAACCTTTGCAATCTCTGCAGTGATAAGATCGTCTTTTACGTGCTAATGCAATGACTGGTAGTTAAGGGCCCCTAGGTAGCTTCAGAAAGTGGGCCGGAGACCAAAAGACCAGGCATAAGAGGGTTGCAACTTTCAGTTCCAGCCCCTGACCTCTGGAGAGGAGAGAGGGGCTGGTGGTTGAGTCACATCACCCATGGCCAATGATTTAATCATTCAGGTCTAAGTAATGAAACCTCCATTAAAACTCCTGAACAGCAGGGCTTGGAGAGCTTCTCAGTTAGTGAACACATCAAGGTGCTGGCAGGGTGACACACGTAGAGAGGTCATGGAAGCTCTGGGTCCCTTCCCTTTGCTCCTGAGTTGTATCCTTTCTACTAAACTGGTCACAGCAAGTAAAGTGCTTTCCTGAGTTCTGTGAGTTGTTCTAGCAAATTATTGAAACTGAGGAGGGGGTTGTGGGAACCCCTGAATGTATAGCTAGTCAGAAACTTGTGCCTTTCAACTGGCATCTGAAGTGGGGACAGTCTTGTGGGACTGAGCCCTTAACCTGTGGGATCCGATAGTAACCCCAGGTAGATAGTGTCAGAATTGAACTGAGTCGTAGGACACACAGATGGTGTTGGAGAATTGGTTGGTGGTGTCAGAAAACACCACAGTCTTCTGCTTAGACCGAAAAATACTGACTGTGGCCCTAACAAAAAATTAGACTGACGATTAGACTAACAAAAAAGAGGTTAACAAGTGAAAAACAAACAGAATTTTATTAACATGTGCACTGTACACACACATACATGCGATTACCCAGTGATGAGTAACTCAAAGGTGTGGTTAGAAATTGGGCTTATAGAGAATCTTAACAAAAGAACAATTAATTTTTCGAAATTTGAAAAGACAAAGGAATAGGACTTTGAGCTTCTAAGGGCAACAAGTTGTGGAAAGACAGATATATAGGGAATCTGGTGGTAGATAAGTACCAGTTTTAGCAAGGTTTGCTATGTGGATTCCCCCATGCCATCTCTTGGCTGATAAGGGTCTAGAGTTCTCTCCAGGGATTAATTTCCATCCTTTTTGGTAGAGAGGGAAGGGATACATCTGTACAAATTTATATCCTGCCTTTGAGCAAATAGGGAAGAGCAGAGAGCTTTTCTTGTATCTGCCATTTCTCGCTTGCCTTCTCACATACTGAAGTGGAATATTTTGGGATGGTATATTCTGTTACCCTTCAACTGGAATGTCTGTGAGGAATGGCCCTGTGTAATATCTTTTTTTAAAAAACATCTTTATTAGAGGATAACTGCTTTACAATGGTGTGTTAGTTTCTGCTGTATAACAAAGTGAATCAGCTCTACATATACATATATCACCATATCTCTTCCCTCTTGCGTCTCCCTCCCACCCTCCCTATCCCACCCCTCTAGGTGGTCACAAAGCACCAAGGCTGATCTCCCTGTGCTATGCGGCTGCTTCCCACTAGCTACCTATTTTACATTTGGTAGTGTATATATGTCCGTGCTACTCTCTCACTTCGTCCCAGCTTCCCCTTCCCCCTCCCCATCTCCTCAAGTCCATTCTCTACGTCTGCGTCTTTATTCCTGTCCTGCCCCTCGATTCATCAGAATCATTTTTTTTCTTAGATTCCATATATACATGTTAGCTTATGGTATTTGTTTTACTCTTTTTGACTTACTTCACTCTGTATGACAGACTCTAGGTCCATCCACCTCACTACAAATAACTCAATTTCATTGCTTTTTATAGCTCAGTAATATTCCATTGTATATATGTGTCACATCTTCTTTATCCATTCATCTGTTGTTGGACACGTAGGTTGCTTCCATGTCCTGGCTATTGTAAATAGTGCTGCAATGAACATTGTGGTACATGACTGTTTTTGAATTATGGTTTTCTCAGGGTATATGCCCAGTAGTGGGGTTGCTGGGTCGTATGGTAGTTCTATTTGTAGTTTTTTAAGGAACCTCCATACTGTTCTCCATAGTGGCTGTATCAATTTACATTCCCACCAACAGTGCAAGAGGGTTCCCTTTTTTCCACGCCCTCTCCAGCATTTATTGTGTGTAGATTTTTTGATGATGGCCATTCTGACTGGTGTGAGGTGGTACCTCACTGTAGTTTTGATTTGCATTTCTCTAATGTAATATCTTTTTAAATGTTTTTGGTCATACTGGGCTCAAACCAAAAAGCTGGATATTAAAATTATTGAACTTGTTCATTGTCAGAAACCATCTAGAGCTCTCAGATAGCTTGCAGCACAGAACTGGGAGGCGGGGGAATTAAAATAAACAAAAACAAAAACAAAACTTCTCTGGGGCCAGAATTAAAGTGGTCTTCCTAATAGCACAACCTGTTCCTGACCTCTAGCTAGACTAGGTTACATTGGGAAGGGAACACAGGTGGGGCATGGCAAAGTAGAAACTGGGGAAACTTCTGGAAAAACAACTAACATTTGTTAACTACTATGTACCAGGTACTGTTCAAATGGCTTTATATGTTTTATATCATCTAAGCAGAAGTCTGAGTAAATTAGTTTTCTTTATTTATAGAATGCCATTATTCCAGTCCACCTTCAGTTTTTTAGGAACGACAATAAAAATAAACCATTCTCACTCTTGATATAAGACAACTCAAGAGTTCACATAGGTATGGAAAAACCAGAACACTAGAATTTGCACTGTCAATGAGATAGAACGTCACAGTTTATTTCCTCTATCTTTATCAGATGGGCGATAGGCTTTATGTGTGGAAGGCAATGAAAATCTCAGTGAAAGGATTAAGTCTGGGATCCTTATGGAAAATGATTATGTGACTTATGCCAAACATAGAAAATGTGTCTGAATGGACATGTGGTATATGTGAAGGTACTCTGAGGGTAGTTTTCCATATTATTAAACAGAGAAAATAGAATGTTCTCTACTTGTACTCTTTTCAGTTTTGCTTTTTAATATTTTACTTGCATACCATTCTGGTAATGCAGTTTTGTATATGAACATCCTTCATTTTTAATTTTAGTGGAAAGCATTGCTGTCCTGCCCACAGCTGTATTTCTGTTGTTGTTGTTGCGGTACGTGGGCCTCTCACTGTTGTGGCCTCTCCCGTTGCGGAGCACAGGCTCCGGACGCGCAGGCTCAGCGGCCATGGCTCACGGGCCCAGCCGCTCCGCGGCATGTGGGATCCTCCCGGACCGGGGCACGAACCCATATCCCCTGCAGCGACAGGCGGACTCTCAACCACTGCGCCACCAGGGAAGCCCCCACAGCTGTATTTTTTAAACGTTGGCTTGTGGTGGCCCACAATGAATACTTGATACTTGAATGGAAGAATCTACTTTCCAACCATAAGAGACGAGAAAAATAAACTGAGGTATGTCCATACAATACAGTGTCACAGAGGCATTGAAAACTTAGAAGAAAAAAGTAGGAGGACTCACACTTCCCACTTTCAAAACTTACTATAAATAAAATAATGGGGTGCTGGCATAATAAAAGCCATATAGGTTAATAGAATAGAGAGTCCTGAAATAAGACTATATTCCTATGGTCAATTGAAATCAGCAAGGGCACCAAGACCATTCAGTTTGAGAAAGAATAGTCTCTTCAACAAATGTCATTAGAACAACTAGATAAACACATGCAAAAGAGTGATTTGGAATCCCTGCCTGACACCATGTAAAATAATTAACTCAAAATGGATTAAATGCCTAAATGTAAGAGCTAAAATTATAAAATTTCTAGAAGAAAACATAGGGCTAAATTCTTGATGACCTTGGATTCGGAAATGTATTCTTAGCTATGACACCAAAAGCACAAGCAAGAAAAAATAAATTGGACTTCACAGAAATCTAAAACTGTTGCGCTTCAAGAAAGTGATAAAGAACCTACAGAATGGGAGAAAATATTTGGAAGTGATGTATCTGATAAGGATTTAATAACCAGAATATACAAAGAACTCCTAAGTCTCAAGAAAAAAGGACCACTCAAAGAATAGACAAAGGACTTGAACAGACATTTCTCCAAAGATAACAAATAGCCAATAAGCACATGAAAAGATCCTCAGTATCATTAGTCATTAGGGAAATACAAATCAAAAGCACAACAAGATACAACTTCACACACACAGGGGTGATTATAATTTGAAAAAAATAAGGGAAAAGAAAATAAGTACTGGTAAGTATGTAACAAGTTGGTACTTGGTACCAGTACAAGTACTGGTAAGTATGTAACAAGTTTGAAACCCTGTACATTGATGGGAATGTAAAATGATACAGCTTCTATGGAAAGCAGCTTAGTGGTTTCTCAAAAACTTAAACATAGAATTACCACATGGTCCAGAAATTCTACTCCTAGGCATACACCCAAAATAACCGAAAACAGGGATTCACACAAAAATTTGTACACCACTGTTCATAGCAGCACTATTCCTAATAGGCAAAAGGTGGAAACAACTTAAATGTCCATCAATTGATGAAAGGATAAGCAAAATGTATTATATTCATACAACAGAGTAGTTTTCAGCCATAAAAAGGAGTGAAGTACTGAGAAATAATGATATAACATGGCTGAACCTTGGAAACATTATGCAAAGTAACAGACGCCAGACACAAAAGGTCATATGTCACATGACTCCGTTTTTAAAAAAATATCCAGAATAAGCAAACCCACAGAGACAGGAAGCAGATCAGTGGTTTCCAGGTGCTGGGGAAATTGGGGGAATGGGGAGTGACCTCTCAAATGGGTACGATTTCCTGTTGGGTGATGAAAGTGTTGTGGAACTAGACAGAGATGATAGTTGCACAACATTGTAAATGTGCTAAATGCCACTGAATTATACACTTTAAAATGGCTAATAATTGCATGATATGTTAATCTCCCCTCAACTATGCTTACAGAAATACCCAATAATACAATAGCATGTTCACGACTCACTGTTAAGAAAAGCAGGACACAGAATAATAGAAGACTGTGATTACATATAAATAGACATGCCTAGAACAAAAGACAGGAAGGGAATAATACAAAATGCTAATAGTGGTCATCCTTAGGTTATAAAACAGTGGACGATTTGATTAGTTCTTTATATACTAACAGATTTCCCAAGTTTATCTCAACACGCATTCCTTTTAAAATCAGAAATAGCAAAAACATCTTATTTTTAAAAATTAAATAAGAAGAAACCTCAAAGCTCCTTTCACTCTAGTATTCCTGACTTGAAAAGAAGCCATGTGAAGGGAAGGGAAGGAAAAAGAAGTAATAACTGAGGAGTTTCTCTCTCAGTAAAGAGAGTAGGGTAAGGGGCAGGAGGCCACCCAGCATAACACCAGGTTCCGCTCCAAAAAGTGGGGCTGAAAGGGCTTTGCAGAACCTCTAGGAAGACCCCTGCCTGCCACCACGAACCTAGACCACTCTCCTTTACAAAGCCAGTTCCATAGTGCAGCAGAGAGGAGTTTGGAGACAAAATTCAGGGGGAATAATCCTGGGTTATCTGGGAAAACAGAAGGAATTTAGATGCTGTGGCTACACTTTCAAGTAGTGGTTGATAAGGAAGCTCCATTTAGCAGTTGGCTGCTTAAGTGTATGAGTACATGTAGCAGAGACGCTGCTCCCCGACAGATCCCCAGCCTTCTGTGCCATTAGACTGGTTCCCCATGTCTGGTTCTGCGTAAAGGACTATGAGTGGAAGTGACCTGTGACACTCCTAGACTGAGACATGTGCTGTGGAGAGCATACATTTCAGATGGCACAGCTACTAGACAGAGCAGGGCCATTTGGCCTTTATTGTGTTAAACTCCTGAAATTTTTCATTAATTTTCCTTACACAGAAATTGGAACCCAGAAGCAGGGTTCTGTCATAACAAAAAACCATACAATATAAGCATCAGGGTAGCTGTTGGGCATCAGGCAGCAAGGAACTGGAGAGCAGGGGATAGAAAGTTAGTGGTTCCTGTTTTGTAGGGGCAATAAATTTAGCGGCTGTGTGTCTGTGCAGTCTTAGCAGGCGGACCACGTATCTATCATATTGAAAACACAGGATTAGTGTGTGTTGGTTGCCACTGGCTACATATGGCAAGATGTTGATAGAAAGATGAGCTAGGGAAAG
>NW_006796817.1:1435190-1453022 GCF_000442215.2 Lipotes vexillifer | reverse complement strand
AGGGAAAGAAGAGGCCAGTTTATAAAAATAAATAAATACAAGGAAATATATGGTATCTCAACATTTGGGGCCTTACACCTCAGATGCCCAATGAAACGTCTCAATTGGATAAAACGCTTCAGAGGAAAGACTCAGTGAAGGGTGTAGCAGGAGGAACAAGCCTAGAGATCTAATGTACAGGCATGATGACTGTAGTTAATAATGCAGTACTGAATGGTGAAGGCATGCTAAGACAATAGATTTCAGACAAATCAAATCACACAATCAGAGGTAGCTATTTGAGACGACATAGTAATTATCTTGGCTGTAGCATTCATTTTACTATTTTTGTTTATCAAATCACCATGTTGGACACCTTAAATACATACAATTTTTATTTTAAAAATATATAAAGTTTTAGGGCTTCCCTGATGATGCAGTGGGTTGGGGGTCCGCCTGCCGATGCTAGGGGACACGGGTTCGTGCCCCGGTCCGGGAAGATTCCACATGCCGCGGAGCGGCTGGGCCCGTGAGCCATGGCCGCTGAGCCTGCGTGTCCGGAGCCTGTGCTCCGCAACGGGAGCGGCCACAGCAGCGAGAGGCCCGCGTACCGCAAAAAAAATAAAAAAAGTTTTAAATCCATACCAAGCTAATAGGTGGAAAATATATGTTATTTTATGTTTTTAAATTTGTGATGATGATGTTTTTCTTATATTCATTGGTCAATTGCAACACTTCTTGTGAAATGCCTACTTGTATACTTTATCCTGTTTCTATTGAGTTATTTACCTTTGTCTCCCTGATTTATGAAAGCTATATGTTAGAAACTTTATGCCCTTTTCTGGGGAAAAAAAAAAAAAAGTGAGGGAGATGTGGCTTTCCTATTTTTTGCTCGCCATAGCCTCAAAGTAGCAGTCATTAACTTGGGTGGAAGAAGGGTGAGGAAGCAAACACAAGGTGGATTTGAGAACTGTATAGTGACTGACGCATGGAACACACTAGAAGCAATGATCAGAAGCCTACTTAATTCTCAAGGAAATGAGAATTACAACTCTCATTACATTTGGAAAGGTATTGCCAAAAGAAACTGGAAGCTGGAGCTAAAAAGCCTTCCTCTGTCTGAGACTTAAAATGACTCTCAGATCTACATCTCCCTCCCCCCAAAACAGGAAGAAGACTGAGTAATCTGTGTAGCTCTTGAGGAGGGAATGATGCCCCATGTATACTTTAGGCATGCTCAGAAGGAAGATTCAGAAGAATCCCCTGAAGGTCTCCAGAGGCCAGGGTCCACTGCAGAACAATACACAAGGGAACTCCTTTTATGGAGCCTAATCAAGGAATACCCCCAACCTAGGAGGACGGGATACCTTCCAATGTCTGATAGATTTCAGATTACAGGAGACCAGTGGCTACTCAGTGACTCCACTCTGTCCCTTTCCAAATATTAGGAAATTATTTGGAATCTCAATAAGTGTGCTTATTGTGAGTATCCTGTCTGCCATGGATACTGATGAGTAAGGGAAGGCAGATTGTTTTTTTTTAGTGCTTAGGTCTCCAAACCAAGAGCTGCCACATCCAAACCTGACAGCTATTTATGGGGCATTGTCTACAGATGCTAGAATTTTAGTTGGATTGCTTACCAGACATCCATGCATCCCTCTGCATTCCTCCCTCCCTCCCCCCACAGCCCCCTCCCCCAATGCTGAGGTCAGGGTCATGTAGCAAGTTTTACGAATTGACTATGAGCCAATCTGTCTTATCTATTTCTCTCTCCCCCTGCACACAAGACCTTGCAGGTCACATATTCCTGATGGCATAGCTATGGGAGCCACCAAACTATAGTTGACCTAATTTGGACACAAGATAATCTTGGGTTATTAAGTTTGGGGGGATTTGTCTATTATGGCAGCTAGCATTAATTAGCCTGATCGTATTAACAGATTTGTTACATGATAAAGGTATTTCAGTCAGTGTAAATACAGGACAGGATCTGACCATGAGAAGCTAACTTCAGGGCCCAAAGCAGTGATATGAACACAAAGATTGATCATGGGATTCAGCATGGGGCTTAGAGCGTCAAATTACAGATCGGGCTCATCCTCTAACCCACCAGGCATCTTTGGGCAAGTCACTCTAGGCTTCTGCAAATCATTTGTAAAGAAAAAAAGAAAAGCGGAACCACAACATTTCCCAAGCTTTCCCAGCCACAAGTACAAACATCTCAGTTTCTCCACCATCTAAGTGTAAGCTCATATACATCTTCCCCCATTTACAGTACAGAAGGGTCTGGAAGCTTACACTGGGGGATGGCTCACAGAAGCATCATAAGGAATGATTCCTCCCCATCTTGAAAAGTGGTTCTCAGTGGCAGTATGGCCAAATATTCTGATTGAAATATAGATTATCCCTATGAGAGACATCTAATAAGCCTCCTTCAGCGGGGTAGATAAGAAAGCAGATTCAGCAGCTACAGGAAATAACTTTTGGCTTCCCTTTGCAACCATGCTACGGACAGGGGCCTGTGGCTGCTGTGTCATCACCAGTTGTGACAACTATGAACTCTAGTTATAGTGCGCTACTTACCCTGGAGCTTTTTCCCTAAGTTTCACCATACGTGGGGTACTTTCATTCATCCTGTGCTTCACACAGGGAATTTGTGTATGTGTAATCGATATTAGTAGATATAAAGAACTTCATTGCTCTTAATAGCGGTCCTTCAGAATGCTACTGGTAGTCTAAGAGCCGGGAAGGGATCCTGATTCTTTATTGCAGAACGCAGATGGCTCGTCATCTGGCTCCTTCTGAGAGCACAGCAGACAGGCCCCTTTGTTGCATTAGCATGTTTACTACAGCTGTAGTAACCTGGTGACAGGATGAAATTAAAGAGACAGTAGTTTACTTTCATACCCTCCACCCCCGGAGTCAATTTCCTAGCATAAGCCACTCTTCCAGGGAGCATGTAATTTTCATACCTGTTTAATTCCAATCCTCTCTTGTTTGACAGAGTGATTTCTCACCCTTTTTAGATGGTGCCATGCACCCCTCAACTAGATTTCTTCTCCCTGCTGTTAGAGTCTGTTCCTGCCTGAAATATTTAGAGAAACAGTTGTCTAAAAGCAGTTAATTTAATTGAGACTGCACATGCACACATGTGCACGTGTGCACACACACATACACAGGGGTTTTTTTTCTTTTTCTGACACACAAAGGAACTGTTTCAATATTTTTATTTCCCAGTTTGTTAAATATTTATGTGTGTCCTCACAAAGTAAACTTCCACAGGGTAGATATGAAGCCTATAATATCTAGATTTTTTTGGTGGGGGGAGCAGGGGGCAGAATACAATTGACCAATAGCCATTTTCTTCTGAACTGAAAGTCTGCTATAAACAAGAAGATGCCGTAATTTCTCAACCACCATCAGGTTCTTTAATAAATGACTCTTGAAGATTCATAAAAATCTAGCTTAGTGATTCAACAAAGCTCTCAGTACTCAGTCTATGACAGGGTCTTAGCCCTATCACTGGAGAACAGTCAGTATCATCCTAGGAGGTAGATACCAGGAGAGAAATACTGAGAAAAATGACGCACGTGTGCATGCCCACACGCACGCACATACGCACCCCACATTCTTTTTACGGAAAATATTCAAATCAGAGACAAAACCAAAAGGACAACCCATCCAAAAATGTTTCCTGATCTGGAATCCTCATTTTCACTAGCAACACGAATGCTGAGTCTCACAGCTCACTTTTCTTTGGCCTCCGTTTGAAAAGGGGTACTGGTTGGAAAGAAAACGATTCTCCATGAACAGGGAGCTGATTGGACAAGTCACTTCATATTCCTGTCTCTTTCTCTCTAATAGTATCCCCGTCTGTATCTTTGCGAATGCCAATAAAGAAATTTGTCTTCCTGGAATACAAACTTCAACTTGTTTGAGTTCTACAAATAATTTTTCCCCTTTCCCAATGTCTTACTCACCAATCATGTTAACCAATGAAGTAAAATGTATACAGCATGCCAGGGGAGGGGAAGTGTGTGTTGGGGCAGGGGACAGTAACCCATGTTTGTGCAAATCAAATACTATGTGGGGCCCCATGTGATTCAGTCCCAGTACTGTGTCATAACCAAAGAGACATGGGTACATCAGCCAACGCATCTGAAAAGTTTCAGTCTTGCAGCTCTCAGAGAACATTACTGACACCCTAATTTACAACCCAGAATGATTCTTAAAATCCTCTTTTCCTTTATCTCCAATTCATGAACTCCTCAACTACTCCAGAACCTCTCCAAATCCTTTACTCTCAACTTTTCACTAGAAATTCTCTTTACTCTCTAGGCCACATGATCCTGAGAAAGACAGAGACAGACAGACATATCTACATAGAAACATACATATATGTGTACGTATATATGTACAGATACACCACTCATATATATATTAGGCATGTGCCCATGTAAGTTTCTCTCTCTGTACACATATACATATATGTTTGTATATCACACACACGCACATTCAATCCCAAAGTTCTGCATCACAAAAGCTTATAAATTGGATCAGCAAAATAACTCTCCTTAAAAATTTAGAAGGGAGCTTCCCTGGTGGCACAGTGGTTGAGAGTCCGCCTGCTGATGCAGGGGACACGGGTTTGTGCCCTGGTCCGGGAAGATCCCACATGCCGTGGAGCGACTAGGCCCGTGAGCCATGGCCGCTGAGCCTGCGCGTCCGGAGCCTGTGCTCCGCAACGGGAGAGGCCACAACACTGAGAGGGCCGCGCACCGCAAAAAAAAAAAAAAAAAAAAAAAAAAAAAAAAAAAATTCAGAAGGGAAATTGAGGCAGCACGGAAAACAGCTTCTTCAAAGGGTTGGAGAATGGTTTAAAAATATATATAACAAACTCCTGTACTAATAAATTTTTGTCCCCCCCATAGCTATTCATCCTCTCTCTCTCTTTTTTTTTTTGGCGGGGGGGAGGTAGATTCTCAAGCTACTGTCACTGCATCAGGCCCCTCCCTCCATGCCTATATGGTTCATGCTGACTTTCTACTCTAACTCACCTTTTAAAGCCAAACCATTTATGAAGATACCAAAATAATCATGTAATTCCATAAGAAATGCCCCTCTGCAGGATGAAAGTGGAGCTTAGGCAGCCAGTTTTCTGGGCAGCAAGGAGATCTCTCGATATTGCCTCGTCAGTCTTTTAATTTTAGATGTGTGTTTTTATTTTAAGAATTAGCCTTTAGATCTTCATGGCTGTATTCACGGTTGGATTTTTGGCTTATTTACAGATCCCTTATTTACAGAATTTGGTGGGTTTATACCAACTTTTTGTTTACCAAATTCCACGGAGTTATTTGCCTTCATTTGGGCCCCACACACGCTTAACATAAAGTCCTTTTCTGTTCATTTTTCCCGTTGATACTCGTTGTCTACTAACTGGCTCTGTGGTAAGAGGAGACCCAGAAACCTGGAGACTCTAGAGGAAGCGTAGACAAAAGAGACCCCAAGGCCAAACCTTCCAAATGCCCCTCTGGGTGGGGAAGCCCCGGTAAGGGCAGGGTCATGGCCATCATCCCATGCAGTAAATATTCACGAGGCTATTTACGTAGAGGCTGACAGAGAAGGAATAGGAGTTTTCACAATTCATCCCTCTGGGGGCAAAAACAACAGCCTTTTTGCCTAAGGAGGAGGAAGAAGACTGCTGCCAGGAGGGGTGAAGCCCTGGTCAGAGCACCATGCTAGGTTGCAGTATGCTCAGATATAAGGCCAACTAGGCCTAACTGCAATACACTGGCTGTTGAGCACCTGAAAATGGAGCTGGTGTGACTTGAGAAGTGCTATAAGTATATGTTTTATATATTTCAGTATGGAAAAATATTCTCACTTAACGATTCTTATATTGATTACATATTGAAATACGTTTAAGCCAACACGTCTAAAATGTTCTCAGCTGATTTTATCCATTCCCCTACTGTTTTTACTGTGACAAGTAGAAAAGCTGAAATTATGAAAGTGACCTGCATTCTACTTCTGTTGGACGGTGCTGCTCTAGCTATTACTCAGTCCTTCTTTTTCTAGGCCGTCAGTGAGACTGATTGGCTCCAGTTCCATACCCTTTCCTCAGTCACTTCTCTCCCTCCTCATTGCAGGCATCTTAGTCCACGCTACCACTGCTCACACCTGGATAAATGCTAGAATATTCTAACTGGCCCTGGAAGTCTGTTTCTATACAACTGTTAGTATGATCTTCTCAAACCCTTCACATCATGTGTCTCTCTTCAATGGCTTTTGATTGCTGTTGGAAGAAAAGCTAAACTTGTTTCCGTGGCAACGAGATACAGCATACTTAACCTGCCCCTGCCTACCTTTCCCACTTTATCTCATGTTACAATCTTCCCTTCAAGGGTCCAGCACTTTATCTGGGCTTCTAGAAAAACAAAAAACAAGCTAGGTCTACCTCAGGGTCTTTGCACTAGCAGTTCCTTTTGCCTGGAAATCTCTTCTCCCTGATACTCAGTATAGTTTCTTATTCTTCTTAAGATCATGGTTTAAATGATGCCTCCTCAGAGAGGCTGTCCTTGACCTCTCAAAAGCAGGCAAACTTAGTTATATCCTTAGAATTTTTCTCTGTTGCACATATCAGTTTTTGAAATTTTATTTATGTGTTTATCATCTTTCTTCATACCCTAGAATATGAGCTCCATCAGACCAGAGGCCCTAATTGTAAAGTCTGTTGATATTCTACTGGTATACTGGTAATCCTCATACCTAATATAGGGTAGGCCTTCATATATAAGTTGAATTAATATATTTATATATATATATATAAATACATACATACTCTTCCTATGAGTAAAGTTATATTGGGCAGAATTAAGGCTATTTCACCCTGTACATTGGAGGAGGGTTAGAAAAGTAACGTCTGAACATACAATGAAGATTCCCTACTTATCTAGTCCAAGGCAAGCTGCCTCACAAAGGTCATTCAAACCTTTACTGATCTAGAGCATCTAATGTCTAATATTTTTCATGGTAAGAGCCTAAATGAGACTAGGAAGCAGTGGCTGTCTTTAAATAAGTGAATCACAACTAAGGCTGGATCTGTTTCTGTTTTAACCTAACATAGGGCTCTCCCCCAGGAAGTTATAGCAGACATGGAACATGATATACCTCATCAGTACTGCAGACACAACACTCCCTAATTTTTCCAAAAACCATACCTGAGTTCCTTCCCATCTATTCTTAGATAGACCCAGTTTAGTTTAAATATGGAATAAAAGGGTGATTAAGAATTTGACATACAGTTTCAAATCTCACATCTAAAAATCACGAAGTCAGCAAATGTTATATGCTGGGAGTCAGCGAAACTATAGACTTAATATAGATCTTCTTTCAGCCTTAATTTTACTTAAAAATTCTTGTGTTGGGGGGGATAATTTAAACAATGTTAATATCAATATTAGAACAAACACAGATACTGAATGGAAAAAAGGAAAACTTTGTATCATTTTTTTTTAGCTAAACATTGACCCTTCCAAACAAATCTGCACTTGGCAGGCTGCTCTGGCTTCTCTCCCAGACCCAGACTCTCAGCAGTGATTTTTACCCTCTTAGCATTAGGAGACTGGAGGGGAAAATTTCAGAGTCATTAAGGCAGTGATTCTGCCCAAACCATGGCTGCTGGTATCTCACCAGGGAGCCATACGGTCTTCTAACACTGGGGTGTGGTTGTGAAGTCCGACAAATGCAGAATGCAATGGGGTTCATTACCAAGAAGGCAAATTAATTCTATTTTCAAGGCGGTAGTGAGAAACAGGTATTTTTATTTGCGACCCTTAAATGATGTCAGATTTTGGTCACACTAACATACAAAAGTTCTACATCTACCACCACCTCACTTCCCAATAGAAAGCACAGGTACAAACACCAAAACAGATAAACCAAACAGTAAGATCATCAAACAGCACATTGAGCCATCAAAATTCAAGTGCTGTAGTTTGTCTCTAGTTAAAAAGGCCACATGGAAACTTTTGGGGCCCAGGGAAAATGCATTACATGTAAAAGAGACTTTGGTTTGGAACCAGCACCCAGTGCCTACCAGAGCACAGCCCTGACGTGACCAGATCCTGTATCCCGACAGCTATTTCTATACTCTTAACATGCGCATGTGCACACGTTGCACAGCCTTCCAGATAACCTTGGGCAGCGGTGGCTACCCAGTGGGAACTCGTTACCTGCCTGTAACGACCGTGCTAAGAGCCCTGTGTGCACCTTCTCCTGGGGTCCCTCACCAGCCCTGGGAAGTACATGCTGTTCTTCCTCCCATTTTATGATCAAAAACACTGAGCCTCAGTCATGCTAGTTACTGCTGTATACACCTACGTTTCCCCTTTCCAGAGAGAGGCCCACTTAAAGGCACGAGAAGGCAGTGAGCTCTCCTCTTTCTGCCTCTTAATCCACAACCTTCCGGGTTTGTGTAGCACATCCAGAAATCCCAGCGAGTTTATCCACTTCAATATTAGGGACGTTTTTTCCTGTGTGAAATGGGCTCAAACACAGAGATTGAGAGAGGAGCCACCCTTCTTGTCCTCACACCAAGGAGGGCCAAGCGGAAATGCTGCGGGGAGAGTTTGGCGCTCTACAGATGGCTTCAGGAGTTGATGAGTGCAGTCGGATATAAATAATATCATTTAAACCAGGACGCGGCTTGGTGACATAGCTAATTCCAACTGCAATCGCTTTGCCAGAGCAGCTTTCAATGCTGTTTCACGTGATTTCACAAACCCTGGAACTGCACAGGGTATTTTCACACCTGCAGGGGTAATAAATGACTTTTGGTAACACTTGCAAAGTCGGTTAGCAAAAGTCAAAGAAGCCGGTGGAATGTAAGCTCTCCAGAGGTCCTCTTCCTGTTCCCCACTGCCTTCCTGAGTGGAGGGATGCCATCAAGTGGGCGGGCTGCACGTTCACAAACAGACTGACGTCTCAGTTGGTGTGTGGGTCTGCCTCAATTTTATCAGGAGATGAAAACAAACATGAAAGTGCCCCGGGTTGCAAGGCAGCGGCAAGACATGGGGCTGAATCTCCTGCCTTCAGCAGATGTGGAGCCCCTGTTCATAGATCATCCGACCCTCTAGACATATAAGCGAACTGTACACAGATGTCACCTGTGTGTTCAAATCCACACCAGGAATTTATCTCCTTGGTGTGTGAAGGGTATGTGCTTCCAGGAGTACAGATTTCTGATCTCTCTCCTCTGCTACATCCCAACCATTTTTAACTCAGAATCTGTAAGTGTCCTAATATAAAGAGATGCCAATATCCCTCACGGTATGTTCTGAGACAAAGAGAAACTCAGGCAAAACTATTCAGAAATTCAAAATCAACATAGCCTCAAACAAAATTTTTAAAAGTCATTTCTTGTGAACACTTTATGGTGGATTCCACAGCATACAAAGGGACTATGTCCCACAGGAATTTATTAGTAGTCTAAGAAGAATTCTATGAATAAATTATGGAAATTGTAACACTATGTGTCAAAAATGACAGAACTCTTTGCTGAAAAATTCTGCTAAGTAGACTTAAAACAGGTGCATTACATCTGGATGACCAGTTCAGATAGAAATCATTCATTCAACAGGTATTTACTGCTAGGCACCAGGAATAGAGGAGTGAAAACCAAAGTTATGGCCCGTCTTGTGGAGTTTACGGTCTGGAGGAAGAGGTGGTTAACAAACAGAAGGACAGACAAACGGACAAAACAGGGACAGTAGCAGAGAGCAGGGAGGAGATTCATCGCCCCTTCCTGAAGACTTCACTCAATGCTCATGTCTCTAACGTTTCAGATCACTCTTCAGGATATAACAGGGGCCAGAGTCATCTTTGGAACATCAGTCATTGCGCCAGCAAGGTAATGCTTAGAGAATTCAAGGTAATATGATACTCACAACGTCAGGTCAGCCCAACCAAATAGAATGAACACAGTGTCTTGAGAGGCAGTAGAAAGTGCAAGCTTGGGCATCAAGGACCTGGACTACTCACCATCTTGATGTCCCCTGGGCAAGGCACCTATGCTCAGTGAGCCTCAGATTCCTCACATGTAAATGGAACAAGTGTACCAACCTCAGAGGGCTCTTGTCAGAATGAGCTAATAAAATATAACGTGTCTGTTCACTTCTGGTTACACAAAATAGGTAAACAAAAAGGGCTGTGATTCTCACTGAGGAAATTCGACCTCTCACTCGCAGAGGGACAGCATGAAAGGTACCCAGGGACTTCCATGGAGGCAGGCTCTCTCTGGAAACCAGGATAGGGATTTTCCACGTCCTCCTCCTCTCCTGGGTGCAGAGGGGTATCTGTTCACCCCAGATGAATGACCCAAGGCAACCCCACGAACTAACACTTTTCTGTCCGGTAAAATAATCGAGACGGTAGAGTTACTCCTATGATCTTCTCCAAGTTTCAAGTTACATTCTTCTGATCAAGAGAAAAAGATGAGTTATGTTAATGGGTCAGTTGTAAATTATCTTAGGGCAGAAATAATAGTCCATATTTAAAATATAGATTGCATCTATCACCATCCTCAAATTAGGTTTGTGGTGTTACGTACCCAAACTGATTCAATTTGGTAAGTATTTGTTGGCAACCTACATAATCCTCTGTGTTCCTATCTCAGTTCTAAGATGTACAAAAATGTTTCACATAGAGAATCTGAGTAGAGTGTGTGTATGAATTGTCCAGGTTGACTTGCATGTACTCTGTCTGCCGTAGTTCCTGTTTGCTCTGAACACCTTGGCTCCTTCTACAGCTCCCGCTCTGGTGTGTTTATTGAGTGTTTCCCTGTGAGTTTGTTTGTAATCACAGCCCTGGCACTTGGAAGATTTGCCACTAGGAGTTTTAATGCAGGTGGTCTGAAGCGAACATGAATCTTGCCTTTTCCTAGAGAGCCGATGTCCAGCCTTTCACTAGCTAATGACCACTCCCCTCCAACCACCACCCTTGACATCCACGGAGCCCTTATTTGGAGCCTGGCCCTATTATGAGCTTTTGTATGTGGGAACTTGACCCCCTGACTTCCTCTGAGGAGTGTAGATGATGGAAGTTGTCTCCCAACGAAGGATGGCCTCAAAACCCAGGGCAGTTTCATCCCAAATGGTAAACCAATGGCTATTACATGTTGTTCACATGTGTCTGTGTGTAAATAAGTTATTAATGGGGACTCTAAAGTCCATGGCTTTCCTAAAAGGGTTTCTGCAGTTTTCTTAAGCTCCCTGGGACAGGGATCATGTTTTACATATCACTGTATGTCCAGCACCTAGCATGTGCCTGGAACTTTGTAGGTTTTAATCACTTTGTTAAATGAATGAATGGTGGCTTACATACAGTACAGAAGAGAAGGCCTGATGATAAAACAAGCTAGAACATGACCTACTTTGAGGAAGAATGACCAAGTGGTGTCAGAGGTAGGTCCAAGCAGCCAGCAGGGCTGCGCATGAGTCTCAGCTCAGCCAGGAGCCTGGGGAAATTTAACCCTTAGCACCCCACAGGAGACATGGAGGAAATGGCACACGGGGTTTTGGGGAAGTTGAGACAATGTTCAGAGCCGCTTGGCTAGCATATCAGTGAGGCCCTGGGGGAGAAGGCAGCATTGGAACCAGGACCAGATTCACTGTGCAGGTGTACTTTCTAGTCAGAAGAAACTGCCTAAATTCAGACCAAAGGTGGGGAATCATGGGGCAAGAGCAAGGAACAGCATAAAGTCCATTTTTCTGTAACAAAGGGTGTGTGGAAGGAAATAGGATGTGGAGAGTGAGCAGGGCTTCAGTCCAGCTTGAATTCTGCACAAAGAATGCGGGGGTTTATTCCATAGAAAGGTATGCCCCAGAGTGGGTAACACACGCGTCACTGGCGTACACACGCAGTGCCAGGTAGATCGTAAAGAGACAGTACGTCCATCAGTCCCGCTCCGACCTCTGATGAAGCCAAGGAGAAAGTCTCCATCAATGCATATCCAGAACATCTGATCCATGACAACTATACTAGTCAGGGTCTCCAAGGAGAGATATGACCCCATCAAAAGTAGGAGAATCCAGGAGGGGTTAACAAAGGGGCTACAGACCACGTACGGGGATAGGTGACCACAAGCAGCAACCCAGGGCTAGTAAAGGCCCAGCTGTCACTATCTCTAGGTGTCAAGGGATAAGACGAGGCAGAGTTTACGGTAACGCAGAAGGGGAGAGCCCTGTGGACGAAGCCACCTTAAAACAAGCAGTAACCTTTGGTCAAGGCACACCACCAGGCAGGCAGTCAGGAGGCAAGGGAGGGGGCAGGAAACACACTGCTTTGCTTCCCTCCCTCCAAGACCCTGCTGGGCTCCCACAGGCTGAGCCCAACTGGAGACAGGAAGGTAGCAGAGCTCCCGAGTTTGTCCACAGAGCTCAGCCTCCCGGGGCAGAGAGCAAGGAGAAGGGAGGAAAATGGATCTGGAGGAACAAATGGAAGACAACTCGGTACTCACCCACTTTTGTACACACAGCGAGAGCAGGCCTCAGGCTTACAGCCTCAGGCAGTACTATCTCAGCTAGGAGATGTTACTTCTGTTTTGTTTTGCTTTCACTGTATTTATTGTCAGCTTCTATTATGATAGATGATACTGGTTTTCCATTTATTTGGAGATAAAGTTTCCTTTTAGAATACATTTAAGTAAAAAAGGTCCATTTAAAGGTAAATATGAAGTAAGCAACAGCACAAAGAGAAGGGAAAGCAGCAAAAATAATGGAGGTGATATTGGAATGACCGATGTTTGGAAAATGCCTCATAAGAAAACTGGGTGCTGCTGACAGTTTGCGAGCAGGAGAGATAGGATCAAGGCTCTGCTTTGGGAAGCTTAATGTTGCTGCAGCTACACAGTCCACAGCAGAGGAGCTGGGAGGCCTTTAGGTTGTGGCAGTGGGGCTGCAGAGGTAGGGATGGAGGGGAAGAGTTGGAGGAAAAAGGGTAGAATTGACAATATTTGGTAATTCATTTCACAGAGGGCAAGCAAGATATGAAGCAAAAGATAACAGCTGCTACCAAAATTGCCTTTAAAAAACATCTATTACCAGGAATATTAGAACTAATGTAGGAAAACAACATGACAGCAATCAAGGCCTGCTAACAGGTAGAGTTTTTATGTAATTCATCTCCTGTGAGGCCGTCTGCAATGAAAGGAAAACATGAATGTTTATCTAATGAGTGTCTCCTCCTGATGTTTCTCCAGAACAGCTGGGTTTGTTTTTCAGCTTTGCGGCAGAAAAATTGGGAAGGTCAGCCAGGCTTGACTTCTAGCACCGGGAGGGTAATTTTCATGCCTTGGATCAGCATCACAGAGGAGGTGATTTTATGGCACATAGATACTCTGGATGTTTATTTAGAGCTTGGAAGTAAGCTGGGAGATCCATTTCTTGAAAAGACTATTTTGTTAGAAAAATAAGTCAAAGAGACATAATCATCCAAGTGTCACATAAAAATAATTTGAAACTACAGGTTAGGAATAATAACAGTTCATCAAGTTTGAAAAAAGGCTTCGGCCTGGTAAGGATTTTGAGAGTAGTTTCTCACCTTACCCCGAAATTTAAAAAAAAGAAAAAAAATTACCCATACACACAATGACTTTCTGGACATGCTTCACTTGTATGAAAGTTACTTTCAATTAAATTCTCAATTTCTGGTTTCCTGGGAGCTTTAACCGTCATGTTTTCAAATGAGCCAGTGATTCAGAGGAATTGAGAGAAGGAAAAGACCTATCAGATTATCAAGTCCATCTCAAAAGATATCCAGGGGAGTTTTTCCTGCAGTTCACCTACCCCTGCCTCGTTCAGTTCTGGTTTTAAATGACTCCAGCAATGGGACTCTTCATCAGTCTAAGAGGCCCAGGGGAACCCTCTCTCAGTCTAAGGGTCTTCGTTTTAGAAAAGAATATTCTGATATTAAGTCCTGTTATACCACTTGCCCCTCCCAATGGAGCCCCACTTCTTCTCTGCCATTCTGTCCTTCAGCACCTCCAGATGCTAGGAAGACGCATGATATTTCCTCATCCGTTTCTCTTTCCTCCCCCTTCATCATTTCTTATTCTTTTTTGTGAAATGAAGATTTGCACGCATTTATCTGCATCTCTGATCCCTATCACCATAGTAACGGAAGACTTTGACAAGGCTGTCATTTCAAAGGCCAGCCGCTTACCTTTATGGCCTTCAACTCCCATCCAGCATGATACTTTCTAGAATCCTGAGCATTTCAGACCTGGGTTAATACCATGGGTGACCAGATACTGGTCTGGGGACCAGGGCCTGCCACAGAACCTGTACATGACCAAAGGTCTGTGGTCAATGCGGTAAAGGTCCCTATTTCTCTAGGGTTTGCAGGATAATGGAAATTTGGCAGTGTATTTTTGTATATTTAGAAGCATTAGAAAGAACGTAGAGCTGAGAAGCATCCCATTTTTGCAGTTACCCAACTCTGAGCCTCTGGATCTCAATTTCTACATTTGCCGAAAGGAGGGGTTGGACTGCACACCAGCTAAGGGCAACTAGTGCATTACATCACTAGAGCTCAATCCCAATTTGCAGTAGTAAAGGCAACACCCCCAATCTAGGATTGTCAGACTTAGCAAATAAAAAGAGAGGACGCCCAGTTAAATTTGAACTTCAGGTGAGTAAATACATTTTAATGTAAGTATATCTTGTGCAATATTTAGGACATACTTATACTAAAAAGTATTCACTGTTTATCTCAAATTCAAATTTAGCTGGAGGTTTTCTATTGTATCTGGCAATGCTACTCTCACCTCCACCTACACATTATCATCCTGATTGATGGCTGGCATGTAGGTGGCTGAGTAGATTTTCTTTCTCATTACCTCCACCCAGTGCCCTGATAGAGCCCCTAAAGCTCAGCTAAAGCTCTAGGCTCAGATACTTCCAAATATGTGCATGCTTACTTGCTTCTCAAGGTTCCTGAACAATCCAAATGTGACCAAATGAGGGAAAATACTTTAAAAAGTGTAAAGTACCATACGTGTGCATTATGAACATTAAGCATGAAAGGCCGCATCAGAATATGATGACAAGATGGTAATAAGTCTGCATTTCCTGTACTACAGTGCTGCACAGTTAAAAGCCAGCCTTCCTCTCAGGATCCCAGCACTCCCCACAGCAGCGCGGCCACATCTCAGCTCTAACAATAATAAAACTACTCGTTTAATTATTGGAAAATTTCCCATGTGCCAGGCACTGTCCTAGGGACTATACATGCATTATTTCATTTAATCTTAAAAACAATCCTGTAAAAATGGAACTCCGTTACTTCCATTTTACAGATGAAAAGACAGGCCAGAGGTGCAAAGTGACTCATCGAAAATAGAATATTGTCCATGAAAATGGAAGGACCACCAAAGGATTTTCACACATTATGACAAAGGGATTTTAAAATTTATATCTGAAAGCAAAGGGCCAAATGTACCAAGAAACTCCTAGGGAAAAAAGCAAACCAAGGGACTTGTGCCATCAGATGATAAGGCTTATTTTAAAGCTATTGTAATTAAGACAGTGTGGTATTTGAAAAGAGGAAGACAAATGGAAGCGCAGAGAGAATACAGAAACATACCCATGCCTGTAATGGAAACGTGACTAGTTCCCTGACAGGGCTGACACGCAGAGCAGTGGGACAAAGAGGGCTATTCAATAAAGGGCTGACCATATGCAGAAGTAAAATTGAATTTCGACCTCAAAAAAGCAAACACTGAGTCCGTATGCATCAACACCTAAATATGAAGGACACAACTTGAAAACTTTAATAGATGAAAACATAAAGATTTATCACCTCAGCACAGAGAAGGATTTGCTTAAACAAGATGCAAAATAGCACTAAAAAAAAGATTGATCAAATGTGACTACATTAAAGAGAAGAACTTCTGCTTATAAAAAGGAACCACAAAGTGAAAACATATAGAAAAAAGTATGATTCAAAAGGGATCAGTCTCTGGACATGCACTGTTCTATACAGTAGCTGTGACATACACGTGGCTTTTGAGCAATCGAACTGTGACTAGCACGAATTGAGATTTGCCCTAAGTATAAAATATACACCAGATTTCAAAGTCTTCATCAATAATTTTATATGGTTATATTTTAGATATATTTGGATAATATAAATGAAGCTAAATGAAATAACAAGTCATTAAAATCAATTTTACCAGTTTCTTTTTACTTTTCTAATGTGGCTACTAGAAAATTTTAAATTACATATGTGGCTTGCATTATGTTCCTATTGGGCAGCACTGATCTAGAATACAGAGAGCTCCTATGAGTTAATAACAAAGAAAAAAAACCCAATAGAAAAAATGAAAAAGGTTATGAAGAGATTTTTCACAAAAGAAACAGCTAACATAAGAAGATGCTCAACCTTATCAACAATCTGAATTAGCGAAACCAAAACTGCAATGAAATATCTTTTACGCCATCAGATTAGCAAAACCTAAGAACTCTAACGCCATCTACTACTGGCAAGGGTATGGAGCAACGAAAGGTCTCACTCACTGACGCTAGGAGTAAAAGTTGGTACAAACACTTTAGAAAACACCTTGGCGCTAGGCGGTAAGACTGAACATGCACATAACTAGGAGCGAGTTTGCCAGTTTACAAGGTATCTACCCTGGAGAGCTCTTGCATGTGTGTGACAGGAGACATGCACAGTGATGCTTCTAACAGCCTCATCTGTGATACCAGAAACCGGAAATGACCCAAGTTTCCATCCACTCTAGAGTGCTTAGATCAGTTGTGAAAAACTATACGGAACATTTAAAAAGAATGAACTGAAGCAATGTACAGCTAAACGATATCAGCGATATGGAGAGGTATCTCTTAAAGGTTAAATGATCACACAAAATTCAGAGGGCGCTGTCTCTCCGAGGGAGGAAGGTGGAGGAGGTGGGCGTGCCCCGGGAGGGGATCCTGGGGAATAGGGGGAGTCACTCAGACTCCATTGCGCCAACTGAGTGGTGGGTTCACAGGTGCTTATTTTCCTCTAATTTAAACTGTAAATATACATCGTATATCCTGGTTTTAAAGTACACTGCTTCACAAGGTAAAGGGTTTTTTTAAAAGGAAAACACCACCAGTTACTCTGTGCATATGTGTGATACTGCATTCATCTAGATGCACTGCCTTTCACTTGCTTTTTAATAATGACACCTCTCAGGCGGGACCATGTTCTGTTGATCTTTTCTCTGCAACCTGGCCCCTCTGTCCCACATCCTGTCCTAGGTAATCTCCAGATTACATGTTTCATCTATGATATAAATATCATCTTTGGAAAAATAAAATAAGGATTGCCATTCCTGTGCTCGATTCATCTCAGTCACTTTCTCTGCCAGTAGCACAGACCAAAGGGACTCAGGACCCGCACTCCATGGCCACTGAGCTTAGAGGACCCGAGGGAGCTTGCGGCCTGGAGGAGCCTGGCCCCTCTACTCTCGCAAGCTCTCTGCACCCTCGGTCCAATCCTGCTTTGATTCCCCCACTTGAGTTTTTGTCACAGTTAATGCAAGGTAATTGGAGATACTCTTGAAACAGAACGTGTGGACTCGTGTCAATACTCTTCGAGAGATACAAGAAAATAAAAAGGTGCAGACTTACTGAGGTATGTTTAGAGTGGCCAGGTTTCCCAGATGATTCTGAAGCTCTCAATCCACACTGAGGCAAGGGCATCGAAAGCAAATTTAGTCGACTTGAAAACTGAACCTCCATCCTGATCCTAAAACAAATAAAAGATTTTTATTTTAAGAGGTCAAACCACCCTAGCAGGTATTTTCCCTAC
>NW_006796817.1:1417781-1435000 GCF_000442215.2 Lipotes vexillifer | reverse complement strand
TGTGTGTGTGTGTGTGTGTGTGTGTGTGTGTGTGTGTGTGTGTGTGTGTGTGTGCGCTTTAATTCTTGCACCTGTAGCACCCCCAAGCCAATATCACCTTGGAAACGTCATTCCCTCCACCTGAGGGCAACTGAGGCCTTCCCTGAGCAAAAGTGCTCTTAGCAGGAAGGGTTTATGGGGCCTGCTACTCTTATGGATCCTAGGCAGCCTCTCCATGGTTTTCAGAACCCTGATCTTCTGTCTCCTCTAGGTGAGCCCTAAGTCCTGGCTTTAAAAAACATGACCAATCAATACACAAACCTAGTCATGACGAATCAACGCACAAACCGTTATTCTCACTGTGGAGTGGAACAATTACTAAAATCTATTTGCCAGTAAATGTGCCTCATCTTGTAAATCGTTGGGTCATTAACCTTAACAACTGATGGTGTGCCATCTCTATCCAATTCAATTAAAGTACACACCAAGGTAATATTTAAGAATGCATTTCAGGCAAAGGAATATACTATTATATTATTATATCCTCATAAATTAAACAACACATTTATTTCCCTTCTTAGAAAAAGAACACTGCATGATAAACACAGGGTAGAGGAGAAGCAAAAGCAGTGATTTTAAGAATAGCTCAAGAGAACTGGAGACGAGAAAAGAGGAATCCCGAGGGCATAAACCAAGTCACCTGCAGCCACCACTCCCTCTGGCGTCGCTGAGGAATTTCTGGGCTAGGTGAAGGGTGGAGCAGACGGTGCACTCAGACTGTTAGTGGCTTGTGTTCTACCTTGTGACAAAGAAATTCCTAAATTGTTCCAAAGAGCTAAGAGTTCACTACCTGTTCCTAGTCTGCCATGACTGTAGCTGAACAGTTTGATGCCAACAAATTAGCAGAAAGTTCTGAGTCCTGACACTGATGCTCTATAGTCTGGGAGGGAGCTTTCTCTTTCCTAAACGTTGTGAGGGTAAGTCAGAGAAAGCTTGCTGCACAGCACTCTCTCTCACTTTTCTTCCTATTTCCCATTTCAGGGGTTAGGCAGGGATTAAATTGGAAAGGATTATAACAGGAAACACGTCTCAATACTTATGGTGCGTCACTAGATTAGATAATAAACATGTATATTTTCCTCACAAGGGACTCAGAATTAAGCATCTCTTCCATTTTCTTTCTCCCATAATTCCTCCAACCTGAATCACATTCTAGCTACAGGCAGCACAGCTTAATTCTACTTTCTATTGCTGCCCTAACAAACTGGCACAAACGGAGTGGCTAAAATAATTCAAGTATATTATTTCACAGTTCTGTGGGTCAGAAGTGTAATGCAGCCTCACTAAGCCAAAACCAAGATGTGGGCAGGGCTGCCCGCACCACTTTCTGAAGGCTCCAGAAGACAGCCCGTTTCCTTGCTCATTCAGGGGTTTGCAGAATTCAGTTCCTTGACGTCTGAGTACTGGGGTCCGGGTTTCCTCCCTGCCTGGGAGCTGAGGGCTGTTCCCAGTTGCTGGATGCCACCTGCATTTCTCAGCTTGTGCCCCTTTCTATTTCTTAAAGCCAGCAACAGAGGGACGAATGCTTCAAATCTCTCCTGCCTCTTCTGACACTCCTTACGTTGTGGCATCTCTTCAGATTTAGCCAGGAAACGTTTTCTGCTTCTAAGGGTTTATCTGATTACACTGGGTGCACCCAGATAATCTAGGGTAATCTTACCATCTCAAGATCCATTACCTTAATCACATCTACAAAATCCCTTTTCCCATGTAAGGTGACATATTACTAGGTTCCAGAAATTATAGACAGTGGACATCTTTGGGGGTGAGGGGTGTGCATTATTCAGCTACCACACAAGAGCAGTGCTCATACTGCATGGGCCACTGATAAGAACGGAGGAAGGGATAAAACCTGACTCTTTTCTCCCTGTCCTTTCCCACCTCCTTCCCGATGCTTCCCTTCTCTACTCTGAAAGCAAAACTTGGCTACTCACCACATTCGCATCCTCCAACGGACCGTCTGGTTGCAGAACTCTCCATGGAGAGGGCCAGGAAGACCAGCTTTCCCCACTACCCAGCGTCTACCCAGCTTCCTCTGCGCCAAATGTTCTTTTCAGCCTTTACCCAGTGGTTCCCAAGCATTAGTTTGCATAAGAATCACCTGTGGGCACACATTCTAATTCGAAATCTGCTTCTGCTGTGCTGCGGTTGGAGACTCACTTCACCTGGCACTCGGTGAACTGGAAGCAGATGGTTTGAGAAGCTCTGCTGGCCCAAGAGGGCTGGGAGCAATGGAGGTGCAAATGGTTTAGGAGAGACCCCTGTCCTGGCAGATGATCCCCTGTCCAAAGGCTCTCCAAAACCCCTACTTTTCCTTCTTGTGTAGCCACAAAAGACTCATTTCCTCACAACGGGGAAGAAGAAATTTGACATCATCTCTGTGTCCACGTTGTACCTATCTCTTCTGCTGCTTTAACCTGAGTCAGAAGCCTCTGCTTAGCCCTGCTTAGCCCTGCGCGTAGAAATGTTAATCATTAAAGGAATTCTGCTTCCCGCTTAAGATTTATGCAAACAGCCCCTCACCCGAAATTTGCCTCCCACAGGGAGATAAGGAAGTATGAACAAAAATAACGATTGTCTTGTCAAGATTTATAGACACTTCATGACCAGACCCACATCAACCAGAGTCAGCTGACCGAGAACAGTTTTCACAACCCTCCCCTGACCCTTGCTGGCGCCCAGATGTCGTGTCCGCTGTCGTCTGTCACCTCCTGACTTTAACCCCTTCATACTTCTCCCTTTCCTAGCATAAAAGCAGCTTGAATTCTACCCCAAATTAAGATGGCTCTCGACAACAATAGTTTGCCATCTTCTCTGTTTGCTGGCTTTCTGAATAAAGCTGCTTTTCCTTCCCCAACACCTTGTCTCTCAACTTTCTGACCTGTCTTGTGGCGAGCAGTACAACCTTGGGCCTGGCCGCCACAAGGGCAGCCACACCTGTTGTTTCCCGTGCCACCAAGTCCCTGACGAGGGCCTTTGGGCAGAGCTCTCACTCAGTATGCTTTGATAGCGTATCGTCATGAAAGCACTCTCTCTGGAGTCAGCAGAAAGTTATGTGACCTTTGGCAGTTTCCTAGTTGAGGCCCCCCTTTGCTCATCTATCAGATAGGGGTAATAATAGTAATTTACCCCAGAAGGCGTTTATAGAGAGAGTTCAGGGAGACACTGCTGCAAAGCACAGAGCAGAGTTCTCAAGTACTGGATAAAGATGAGCAGGTTTGTTATCACCGATACCATCATTATTCAAGTTGTCCCCCACCTGCCCTGTGACCTGGGCAAGTGGCTTGGCCTCTTTAATTCTGGTTCACTCTTCCCAGTAGAAAGAAAAGAGAAAGGCCTTTATCCATTTCAGGAAGTGAGATGGAAAATGCATCAAGGCATTTACTTGCCCTGGTAGTTTGCTTCTTTGCCAAAACCTGGAGAAAAACAGCAGGCATGACTATAGAGTTTGTGGGAATTACATATACTATGTTTATGCTATTAGTTTCTGTAGACCAAAAGTTGACAAACTTTTTCTATGAAGGGCCAGATAGTAAATATTTTTGGTTTTGTAATGTACAGTCTTTGTCCCAACCTCTCAGTTCTGTGGTGTAGTGTGGAAGCGGCTATACAGACAATACAAAATGAAATAGTGTTCCCATAAAACTTTACTTACTTAGCAAAGCAGGTGGCAGACTGGATTGGGCCCACGTGCCACAGTTTGCTGACTCCTGTTTTAGACAAGCATCTAGAAGGTCCAGGTTTAGTTCTAGTGATAGAATCTCTGTTCTGCCCTATATTTTATTGTCTTTTACCGATATTTGTGAATTTACCGTCCTTAAAAGCATATTTCAATAAATATTTATATCCATAGGCATGCCTGAAAAATTTAAATTAAAATTCATGTAAATGCTTGGGACATATTCTGAAACCCACAAAAGAAGTTAATATTTAAAGGACCAAGTGTTCTAATAAATAATGAATTTCTTTGGAAGATTTTGAAAGCTATGGAGCTGTGTGATTTTAGACAAGTTTCTTGCCTTCTCTGACTTTCAGTTACCTCCTCAGTGTAATTCAAGGCTCTAGTAGTCTCTATTTCATAAGAGTTAAAATAAATAAGCATATGAAATTAAGTGATATAAAGCTCTAAGCCCAGTGCCTGGTATGTGGAAAACACTCAGGATCATCACCATTGTCCTCTCCTGTCACCATTAGGGACCCTATCATGAGGAGAGTTTCTTACTTATTACAAAATAAGTCAAAATCTATAGAGGGAATCCTATCTAAGGCACCTGCCTAGGTTTCTTCTGAATGGTAAAGTAGACTTTGGGGGGCAGTGATTAGCATTCTGAAAAATTCTCTCAAGATTAAAAGGGATTCAGTAAACCCATCTCATGGCTTACAAATTGCAGGCCAATGGGTTCAACAGTTGGGTTAGATTTAATTATTATAGTATCTAAATTTTAAAAATTTGAATGTATTTGAGCCATAACCTCTCAGGGAACCATAGCTCACTGCTGTCTTGATCGAAAGTAGCTACACACTGCTATCATTCTGGCCCTGACTCAGTATCTAACTTCTGGTCTAAATTTTTAATGCTACGTTTTACTATTACAACCCCACCTTCTTATGTCATGATCTCATTGCCATCAATACATTTAGAGGAAGAATCTTTATCTTTCCAAAAACATATGGGCACTTCCCAGAACTAATGTCATCCAAGGCTGCCAACAAATGACGTAATGAGACAACTTAACTGCACAATGAAATGTTTGCTTCCTTCCTTGCTTGTAGCTGCCAGACCTCACATATAAAAGCTGTTTGAGACTCTGTTTCCCCCCCCCCCCCTCTCTCTCTGAGGACATACGAGAGATTATCATAGAAAACGCACTTCAGCTGTGGAGTAATTTGACTTGGGGAATGGCTCAGGTGGGGCATGAGGTTTTCCTCTTCCATGACTAGGGTCAGACAAAGAGACAAATGGCAGAGGTCAGGCTGGCAGGAGTCCTGGATGGATGCCCCTACTATATGATTTTCTCTTCATTGCTCCTAAAACTGCATTAAGGTAGAGCAGATGGTGCATCCAATCTGTGCCCACCATCCAGCAAGCCAGATGAGGCTCTGGCTGATACTTGCTCACAATCTTCTGTAACCTTACTTGGCCCTGGACTTACAGCTGATGAGTGCTTAATGCGCATTGGTGTCCTGGAAGCTACAGAGCAGGCATTCAATGAACTCACTTCACCTAAACCAGACAGTCAGGAAGATAGTAACATTGGTAATAATATTATTAATATGAGCAAGAAGTAATAAGAAATTTTTAAAAAATATAAGTCAGACCACATCACTTTCCTGCTCTGAAACCTCCAATGGGTACTCATTCACCTGAAGTAAAACCAGACTTTCTGTGAAGCCTGCAAAACCCTGCAGGACCTGGCTGGCTCTTCCCTCCCTGCTCCAGTCTTACCTTTTTTTTTATTATAACAGTCTTATTGAGATATAATTCATGTTTCAACCAATTCATCTGTTTATTTTTAAAAATTTTTATTGGAGTATAGGTGCTTTACGATGTTGTGTTAGTTTCTACTGTACAGCAAAGTGAACCAGCTATACATATATCCCCTCTTTTTTGGATAGCATACAATTCAGCGGTCTTCAGTATGTTCACAAACGTATGAAACCATCACTGCAATTTTAGATCATTTCTATCATGCTAAAAAATAACACTGTACCTATCAGCAGTCACTCCTCACTTCTCCTGACCTCACAGACCCTGATAACCACTGATCTACTTTCTGTCTCTATAGGTTTGCCTATGGTGGACATTTCATATAAATGGACAATATGTGATCTTGCATGACTGGTTTCTTTCATTTAGCATGATGTTTCTAAGGTTCATCAATATTGTAGTATATATGAATACTTCATTTCTCTTCATGATTGAAAAATATTCCATTGTAGGGATATACCATGCTTTGTTTATTCATTCATTGGCTGATGACATTTGGGTTGTTTCTATATTTTTTGGCATTATGAATAGTGCTACTGTGAACATTTATGAATAAGGTTATGTGTGGATATATGTTTTCATTTTTCTTGGATATGTACCTAGGAGTGGTATTGCTGGGTCACATGGTAATTCAATGTTTAAACTTTTTATCAATTTGGGGAAATTTTCATCCATTATTTGTTCATATATTTATTCTGCCCTTTTTTCTCTCTCTTTTCCTCTGGTACTTCCAAATGCATACATCTAAATAACTTGGATTTCATCACAATGAAAAGTTTTTTCCTCAAGGATACCATCAGGACAGTGATAAGGACTGTTTTCCAGGGTGGCTGCACCATTTTACATTCTCATCAGCAGTATATGAGGGTTCTGATTTCTCCACAACCTCACCTACATTAGTTACCATCTCTCTTTTTGGTTAAAGCCATCCTGGAGCTCTCTTCTTAGGCCTGCCTCTCCTCTTAGACAAAATCCTTGAGTCCCTTCCCCACAGCTGGGTCAGCGGTAGTGGTCTCCTTCTTTCAGAGTGACACGCCTGCTTTGTATTCTGGGTGCCGGGCTGGGATGGCATCCTCTGATCTTCCCCCCTTACCTTCCTAGTGTGGAACCTCCCCCCTGTGAGCAAACTAGGCGAAGGTAAGGAGTCCCCGGTATTCTCCACAGCTGGGGTAACGCCTCTTCCCAATGAGGGGGCGCTGAGGGAGTAAGGGAGCCCCAACACCTTGGCAATACTCACCTGGAATTTAGCCTCTGCAACATGCAGCTGCGGGGCAGGGGAAGGAGGGAATGAGTCCTGACTCTAGTGCCTCAGACTCTCACTGTTCTTACCAAGATTTAATCGATTTTCTTGAATAAGTATTTATTTGCTGTGTGCCCCTAGGACAATCAAGGAGTTTTCAGGTAGTTTAGATGGTTAGTTTTTGTTTTTTTAAAAAAAATTTTCACGAGTTATGGTTGTTTTGCTGTGGGGCGGGTCCATGAGGCTCATCACATCACCATTCTGGAAGTTGTCTCCCCCTCCCCCTTCATCTTGGGCCTCCCTTCCCCTCCTCCTCCCTGCTCCTGGATGAGAAGCATATATGCAGGGCTTATCACTGCAGCTGGATCTCTGCACTTACTGTTCCCTCAGGCTGGAAAGTTCTCCCTTGAAGTGAACACTGCTGCATCTCTACCCAAGTGTGGTTTCCACCTTGATCCCTGCAGGCAGAGTCCCTTCCCCTCATGACACAAAGAAAATCCTCATTACTCTAGAGCAGAAGTCAGAAAACTAAAGCCCGTGGGACCAAATTTGTCACACTGCTTGTGTTTGTACAGCCCACAGGCTAAGAACTGTTTTTATACTTTTGAATAATTGAAAAGAATACTTCATTACACATGAAAAGAACTGCAAATCTGAGTGCCTATAAATAATGTTTTATGGAAACACAGTTATGTCCATTTGTTTACTTTTTGTGTGTAGCTGCTTTCACACAACAAAGGCAAAATTGAGTAGTGGCACACTATAAATCAGTGACAGAATTATGACTTGAAAGCATTTTGAGGCCACATGTATCACCTATCCACGTAAAGACATTTTCAAAGATGAAATATGTACAATCTCCTATCAGAATTCACAGATAACATTTGCAATTTATTTGGTGATAGGAAACCCTATCTTTGAGCCTCAAATAATCAAAATGATATCCCTCCCAAAAGAAGTCCATTCTTCTCATCAGTAGACCTATATTTTAAAAATGGATTTAATTATTATTCTATTTTGAATTTCATCAATCCATAAAAATTTTGTGGAAATTTGTTTTATCTTGTTATATAAGTACCTACATAATATCCTCAGTTTTGCCTCTTGACCCACAAGCCTAAAATATTCCCTAACTCGTTACAGAAAAAGTTTGCTAATCATGGTGATTCTGTTCCTTTGCCGGTGAATGATTTTAAGGGTAAGCATTTGGCCCAGTTCCGACCAATAAGATGCAAGAGGAAATCTGCTGGGAACACTTCTGCAAATACTATCTTCTTTCTCTGGATGTTATTTCAGATGTGGTGCTGGGAACAGTGGTGGCCATGAGGGGAGATAGTCTGAGGACCAAGCCAACTCTTGGGAGTGGAAGAACGTGGGTCCTTGCGCTCTGGTTGAGCCCTGAATTAGCCTACCCTAGAACCGTCCTAACTGGGACTTCTTGTTATGTGAAACAGTAAATATTCTTATTACTTCAACCATTCAAATCAAAGTTTTCTGCTACTTATTGTCCAGCACATTCTAACTGCTATCACCTTGGAGCATCTCATGGCTCCTTCTCATCATATAGGGGTCAGGACACATGCCCCCTCCTCAGAAAGTCCTTTCCCAGCCACCCTGAGGCAGTTGCCTGTGATGTCTCCCCCAACCCCCTTAGTTACTCTTCTTAGCCTGTATCACCATCTCTAATTATCTTACTAGGCAGTCTCCCCTCACTCAAGTATAAGTTTCCTGAGATTTGCCTGGGCTCTTAGAACAGAGTTTGACACCAAGTAGGCGCTCAATAAATATTTGTGGAATGAATTAAAAAATACTACTAATGTTTTAACTGATATTTCATAGCATTAAATGTTAGTAATATTTATAAAATTACTAAGAAATATTAATGTTGACTACTAATAAATATGTATACTGTTCATTATTCAAGCTAACATTTCCGTAAGTGTTTAGCACATGCCATGCTCAGGGCCAGAGCTTATCACAGGTCCCTCAGTTAATCTCTGTAACAGTGTTACATCACAGAAGACTGCCTACTTTCATTTTCTTCATTACCATCTATACTACTAGTACAAGGGAGGACAATAAGGTAACAACAATAGACATTTTTAAAAACCAACAAACTTAAACTGGACTCATTGTTCTGCCCCGGGACCTTTCTAGTGGGAAACTGCACTGAACCACAGTGGTTTTCTTCCAGTCCTCAACCTCACCTGCCCGCAGAAGGAAATTCCAGCAGAGAGCACACTCACCAGGGAGACATTTCAAACCCAATCTACTGGGGCAAGTAATGCTGGTTATTGCATCTGACTTGATGCCTGCCCTTTCCTTCTCAAGGAGGCTCTGTGGTGACACACGGTAATTGCCCAGTTCCTCTCGGGGTCCTAGAGTTATGCAGACAGGCTGTAGCAAATCTCCTGCTATCTTCTGATAACTTCTCTAAGAGCTGGCCAATTACCTTCTCCCCTGTGTCAGCTTCTGGGATGTTGGTTAACGTGATTGTTTTCCCCAAAAAAGTTACATCTTGGTTTCTGCAGGATCTCTGCTTTAAACCTAATAATTTTCTATGACACCAACTCGCCGTGCCAAATTCCTGAGGAGTATCCCAGAAAGGGCATGTATGTAATAATTAATGTGCATTCCCCTAGGTCAAGAGTCTCCGTAATTCTAACTACTATTTTCAGAGCAACAATGATCCTTTCTGTGTCCTTTTATCAATAGTAAGTCTGAAGAGTGTATTTAGGATGATTAACTTAAAAGATACGTTCTGTGGGCTCTATGGCATCCTCAAAATTCACTTTAGCGGTTCCTGGAACTCTTCAAAGAGATGGGGAAGGGGACTTATATTTTAGCCTGGCGCTGTCAACAGAACTTTCTGGATGATGAAAATGTTCTATATTTGCACCAAACAATACAGTAGCCACCAGCCATAAGTACCTATGAGCCGGTGAAAAGTGGCTAGTGTGACTAAGGAAGTATATACATATATATACTATTTTGGTGGGGGGGGGGCTTGAACTGGTTTTGTTTTATTTATTTATTTATTATTTATTTATTTATTTATTTGGTTGTGCTGAGTCTTAGCTGTGGCTCACAGGCTCCTTAGTTGCAGCTCGCCGGCGCCTTAGGTGTGGCACGTGGGCTCCTTAGTTGCGGCATACATGTGGGATCTCCAGTTCCCTGACCAGGGGTCAAACCCGGGCACCCTGCATTGGGAGCGTGGAGTCTTATCCACTGTGCCACCATGGAAGACCCCCTGAACTGGTGTTTTTTAAGAGGAAAAAACAAGATATGTTACTCTCACTATGTCCCAACTTTGTAATTTTTATGAGATACGGTGACTTAGGTAAAATATTTTGTTTAGTAATGTTTCCTCTTAACTTCATCTGTTCTTTTTATCTGAGTGGGCTATTTCTTTTTTTTAAATTTAATTTATTTTTTATACAGCAGGATCTTATTAGTTATCTATTTTATACATATTAGTGTATATATGTCCATCTCAATCTCCCAAAACATCCAACCACCACCACCCACTCCGCCACTTTCCCCGCTTGGTGTCCACACGTTTGTTCTCTACATCTGTGTCTCTATTTCTGCCCTGCAAACTGGTTCATCTGTACCATTTTTCTAGGTTCCACATACACGCGTTAATAAATGATACTTGTTTTTCTCTTTCTGACTTATTTCACTCTGTATGACAGTCTCTAGATCCATCCACGTCTCTCCAAATGACCCAGTTTTGTTCCTTTTTATGGCTGAGTAATATTCCATTGTATATATGTACCACATCTTCTTTATCCATTCATCTGTCGATGGGCATTTAGGTTACTTCCATAACCTGGCTATTGTAAATAGTGCTGCAATGAACATTGGGGTGCATGTGTCTTTTTGAATTACAGCTTTCTCTGTACATATGCACAGTAGTGGGATTGCTGGGTCATATGGTAATTCTATTTTTAGTTTTTTAAGGAACCTCCATACTGTTCTCCGTAGTGGCTGTATCAATTTACACTCCCATCAACAGTGCAAGAGGGTTCCCTTTTCTCCACACTCTCTCCAGCATTTGTTATTTGTAGATTTTCTGATGATGCCCATTCTAACTGGTGTGAGGTGATACCTCATTGTACTTTTGATTTGCATTTCTCTAAAAATTAATGATGTTGAGCAGCTTTTCTTGTGCCTCTTGGGCATCTGTATGTCTTCTTTGGAGAAGTGTCTATTTAGGTCTTGCCCATTTTTGGATTGGGTTGTTTGTTTTTTTAATATTGAGCTGCATGAGCTGTTTATATATTTGGGGGATTAATCCTTTGTCCATTGATTCGTTTGCAAATATTTTCTCTCATTCTGAGGATTGTCTTTTTGCCTTGTTTGTAGTTTCCTTTGCTTTGCAAACACTTTTAAGTTTCATTAGGTCCCATTTGTTTATTTTTCTTTTTATTTCCATTACTCTAGTGGGTGGATCATAAAAGATCTTGCTATGATTTATGTCAAAGAGTGTTCTTCCTATGTTTCCCTCTAAGAGTTTTATAGTGTCCAGCCTTACATTTAGGTCTCTAATCCACTTTGAGTTTATTCTTGTGTATGGTGTTAAGGAGTGTTCTAATTTCATTCTTTTACATGTAGCTGTCCAGTTTTCCCGGCACCACTTACTGAATAGACTGTCTTTTCTCCATTGTATATCCTTGCCTCCTTTGTCATAGATTAGTTGACCATAGGTGCATGGGTTTATCTCTGGGCTTTCTATCCTGTTCCATTGATCTATATTTCTGTTTTTGTGCCAGTACCATATCGTGTTGATTACTGTAGCTGTGTACTACACAGTACTGTAGTACTGTAGCTGAAGTCAGGGAGCATGATTCTGCCAGGTCCGTTTTTTTCCCTCAAGATTGATTGAGCTATTCGGGGTCTTTTGTGTCTCCATACACATTTTAAGATTTTTTTGTTCTACTTCCATAAAAAATGCCATTGGTAATTTGATAGGGATTGCATTGAATCTGTAGATTGCTTTGGGTAGTATAGTCATTTTCACAATATTGATTCTTCCAATCCAAGAACATGGTATATCTCTCCATCTGTTTGTGTCACCTTTCTTTCATCACTGTCTTATAGTTTCCTGAGCACAGGTCTTTAACCTCCTTAGGTAGGTTTATTCCTATGTATTGTATTCTTTTTGTTGCAGTGGTGAATGGGATCATTTCCTTAATTTCTCTTTCTGATCTTTCATTGTTAGCATATAGGAATGCAAGAGATTTCTGTGCATTAATTTTGTATCCTGCAACTTTACCAAATTCATTGATTAGCTCTAGTAGTTTTCTGGTGGCATCTTTAGGATTATCTATGTTTAGTATCATGTCATCTGCAAAAAGTGACAGTTTTACTTCTTCTTTTACAATTTGTATTCCTTTTATTTCCTTTTCTTCTCTGATTGCCATAGCTAGGACTTCTAAAACTATGTTGAAAAATGGTGGCAAGAGTAGACATCCTTGTCTTGTTCCTGATCTTAGAGGAAGTGCTTTCAGTTTTCCACCACAGAGAATGATGTTTGCTGTGGGTTTGTCATATATGGCCTTTATTATGTTGAGGTAGGTTCCCTCTGTGCCCACTTTCTGGAGAGATTTTATCATAAATGGGTGTGAATTTTGCCAAAAACTTTTCTGCATCTATTGAGACAATCATACGGTTTTTATTCCTCAATTTGTTAATATGGTGCAACACACTGATTGATTTGTGTATACTGAATAATCCTTGCATCCCTGGGATAAATCCCACTTGATGTGGTTTATGATGTTTTTAATGTGTTGTTGGATTCTGTTTGCTAGTATTTTGTTGAGGATTTTTGCATCTGTATTCATCAGTGATATTGGTCTGTAATTTTCTTTTTTTGTAGTATCTTTGTCTGGTTTTGGTATCAGGGTGACGTGGCCTCGTAGAATGAGTTTGGGAGTGTTCCTTCCTCTGCAAATTTTTGGAAGAGTTTGAGAAGGATGGGTGTTAAGTCTTCTCTAAATGTTTGATAGAATTCACCTGTGAAGCCATCTGGTCCTGGACTTTTGTTTGTTGGAAGATTTTTAATCCCAATTTCAATTTCATTACTTGTGATTGGTCTGCTCATATTTTCTATTTCTTCCTGGTTCAGTCTTGGAAGGTTATACCTTTCTAAGGATTTGTCCATTTCTTCCAGGTTGTCCATTTTATTGGCATAGAGTTGCTTGCAGTAGTCTATTAGGATGCTTTGTATTTCTGCTGGGTCTGTTGTAACTTCTCCTTTTTCATTTCTAATTTTATTGATTTGAGTCCTTGCCATTTTTTTCTTGATGAGTCTGGCTAAAGGTTTATCAATTTTGTTTATCTTCTCAAAGAAGCAGCTTTTAGTTTTATTGATCTTTGCTATTGTTTTCTTTGTTTCTATTTCATTTATTTGTGCTCTGATCTTTATGATTTCTTTCCTTCTACTAACTTTGGGGTTTGTTTGTTCTTCTTTCTCTAGTTCCTTTAGGTGTAAGGTTAGATTGTTTATTTGAGATTTTTCTTGTTTCTTGAGGTAGGCTTGTATTGCTATAAACTTCCCTCTTAGAACTGCTTTTGCTGCATCCCATAGGTTTTGGATCATCATGTTTTCATTGTCATTTGTCTCTAGGTAATCTTTGATTTCCTCTTTGATTTCTTCAGTGATCTCTTGTTTATTTAGTAACGTGTTATTTAGCCTCCATGTGTTTGTGTTTTTTACATTTTTTTCCCCTGTAATTGATTTCTAATCTCATAGCGCTTTGGTCGGAAAAGATGCTTGATATGATTTCAATTTTCTTAAATTTACTGAGGCTTGATTTGTGACCCAAGATGTGATCTATCCTGGAGAATGTTCCATGTGCACTTGAGGAGAAAGTGTAATCTGCTGCTTTTGGATGGAATGTCCTATAAATACCAATTCATTCTATCTGGTCTCTTGTGTCATTTAAAGCTTGTGTTTCCTTATTAATTTTCTGTCTGGATGATCTGTCCATTGGTGTAAGTGAGGTGTTAAAGTTCCCCACTATTATCGTGTTACTGTGGATTTCCTCTTTTATAGCTGTTAGTAGTTGCCTTAGGTATTGAGGTGCTCCTATGTTGGGTGCATATATATTTATAATTGTTATATCTGCTTCTTGGATTGCTCCCTTGATCATTATGTAGTGTCCTTCCTTGTCTCTTGTCACATTCTTTATTTTAAAGTCTATTTTATCTGATATGAGTATTGCTACTCCTTCTTTCTTTTGATTTCCATTTGCATGGAATATCTTTTTCCACTGCCTCACTTTCAGTCTGTATGTGTCCCTAGGTCTGAAGTGGGTCTCTTGTAGGCAGCATATATATGGGTCTCATTTTTGTATCCATTCAGCGAGCCTGTGTCTTTTGGTTTGAGCATTTAATCCACTCACGTTTAAGGTAATTATTGATATGTATGTTCCTATTACCATTTTATTAATTGTTTTGGGTTTGTTTTTGTAGGTCCTTTTCTTCTCTGTGTTTCCCACTTAGAGAAGTTCCTTTAGCATTTGTTGTAGAGCTGGTTTGGTGGTGCTGAATTCTCTTAGCTTTTGCTTGTCTGTAAAGCTTTTGATTTCTCCGTCGAATCTGAATGAGATCCTTGCCGGCTAGAAGTAAACTTGGTTGCAGGTTCTTCCGTTTCATCACTTTATGTCATGCCACTCCCTTCTGGCTTGTAGAGTTTCTGCTGAGAAATCAGCTGTTAACCTTATGGGAGTTCCCTTGTATGTTATTTGTTGTTTTTCCCTTGCTGCTTTCAATAATTTTTCTTTGTCTTTAATTTTTGACATTTTGATTACTATGTGTCTCAGTGTGTTTCTCCTTGGGTTTATCCTGTATGGGACTCTCTATGGGACTTGGGTGGCTATTTCCTTTCCCATATTAGGGAAGTTTTCGACTATAATCTCTTCAAATATTTTCTCGGGTCCTTTCTCTCTCTCTTCTCCTTCTTGGACCCCCAGCATGCAAATGTTGTTGCGTTTAATGTTGTCCCAGAGGTCTCCTAGGCTGTCTTCATTTCTTTTCATTCTTTTTTCTTTATTCTGTTCTGAGGCAGTGAATTCCACCATTCTGTCTTCCAGGTCACTTATCTGTTCTTCTGCCTCACTTATTCTGCTATTGATTCCTTCTAGTGTAGTTTTCATTTCAGTTATTGCATTGTTCATCTCTGTTTGTTCTTTAATTCTTCTAGGTGTTTGTTCTTTAATTCTTCTAGGTCTCTGTTAAACATTTCTTGCATCTTCTCGATCTTTGCCTCCATTCTTTTTCCTAGGTCCTGGATCATCTTCAGTATCTCTATTCTGAATTCTTTTTCTGGAAGGTTGCCTATCTCCACGTCATTTAGTTGTTTTTCTGGGGTTTTATCTTGTTCCTTCATCTGGTACAAAGTCCTCTGGCTTTTTGTTTTGTCTGCCTTTCTGTGAATGTGGTTTTCCTTCCACGGGCTGCAGAATTGTAGTTCTTCTTGTTTCTGCTGTCTGCCCTCAAGGAAGTATATTTTAAATTAAATGCAGTTTTACATTTATGTGGCTACATTACACATGGCTGGGTGGGCGGGGGAAGGCGCTACTACAGTAGACCGTTCTGGTCTGGAGCATCAGAGGATGTGGATTTCTGACAGAGTTGCTTCACGTCCATAGGTGCCTCCAGGGGTGAAGCAGTTGTGAAGTACTATTCCCTCAACAGTGTCTGGAAACCAGACAGTGGTTATCAGTGATGATGGCAATAACAATACAGTGCACACGGAGCTTTCACACAACATCACTTTAATCTTCACAAAAGTCCTGTGAGTTGGGTCCTCTCCTAATTTAGAGAAGAGAAGATTGGGGAGTATAACTGCTTGACCAAACTCACAGAGATTTTTGGGCTCAAAGTCCTGTGCTGTAGTGCTATGCTCACTGCTCAGTGGTTTTCCAATTTTACAAACACTCTCTAAGCAATATTGTCCCAGGTAGAGATCAGACAGCTGCAGCCTAACAGAAAGCAGGAAACGTGAGCCCCAGCTCAGCTGAGAGGGCTCTGCTAGTGGTGAAGAGAGGGAGGGGGAGAAAGAAGTGCAGAAGGAAGGGCAGATATCCTGAAGGACAGGACTCCACCACCACTGTCTGTGCACTGGACTCAGGCTTTAAATTCATCCCATTTGATCCTCTTCACAATGCTCTGAGAGCAGTATTTCATCCTTATTTTCCAGATGAGAAGAGGGAGGCTCTGAGGGTTTACATAACTGGCTATGATTTGTTCAACCTATACAAGTGGTGGAAACGAGATTCCAGCTCATCTGCTTCCAGACCTCCAGACAGCCCCAACCCAGTAAATGGCCAGAGCCAGATTAAAACTGGAGCAGAAATGGGAAAGCAGTGGAGTTGTGCTCTTCATCAGCAAGAACAGAGAAATGCTAGTGCCATCTATCAATACAATTCTCCTGAAATTCTTTTACATGCCCTCTACTTGTAAGCTGAGGCCCCAGTTTCCAGGACTCATGGAATTTCATCCTTATGAAAAATCTGGGACAAATGGTCTCAGGACTGTGGTAAGCATGGGAGATGGACCAGCACAGCCTCTGTGTGACTGCTGGTTCAGATCTGTTCTCCAGGAAACCACATGACAAAGAGAGATGAGTCTGGTGGTCTCCTCACTAAAACCTGGAATCATAGCGACCCCAGACCAGGAGGATGACACATATGGCCCGGGCACACCCCCACCTCGAAGGCACTGTATCTAAACCAGGGGCCATCAACCTGTCCCACCTGAGAGTGCTGTTGGGGCCAAGACTTTACAAAAGGAGAAGACAGAGAAAAAAGGCAAAGAGAAGGTAAGGAACCATGAGGAAGGAAGAAACGGAAGAGGCAGCTGCCACTGCAGGGGCTTCCTTTGGGCCACGTGGCCATAACAACAGCAGTACTGGTCCTTGTGGCAGGAACTCACCTACAGCATTCAGCTTGGCCTCTAGATCTTGTGCCCAATTCCTGCAACACTCTCAACTCCACCACCAGCTCCAGCTACTTGGGTTAAGTTTTTAGTCTTCTTAAAGTCTCACCTTAAATGCTGCTGCTTCTAAGAAACCTTCCCTGTTTCTCATTCCTATTTTTATGCCCCTCTTTCCTCCCTTGACTCTTTCCTCCCTACCTATTTATCTGTTCCTTTCTGGAGATGATAAGCTTATGGAGGATAGGAGACTGAACCAAGTGAGCCTTCCAGTGTCTGTCACGTAGCAATAACAATAATGATGCGGAGCCTAGTAAGAATTAACATGCACTGAGCAATTACTATGGGTCAAACATGGGTCTAAGCATTTTAGATGTATTAACTAATTTCATTTTGACAACAACCCTGTGAGATAGGCATTATTACTATCTTCCTTATACAGAGGAGAAAAGTGAAGCACAGAGAGGTAAGTAAATAAACTTGCTTAAGGCACACAGCTAGTAAGGGAAA